>NC_092153.1:26750452-27046471 GCF_045791955.1 Oncorhynchus clarkii lewisi
AAGGGAATACCCCCCTGAATTGTACAAAAATGAATGGCAAGATATTGGCATTGGACAAACCATATACACGATGTCCAATACCACCCAAAGCGGCGTTGATTCGTGTAAAGTATATGGCAAATGCCATATGGCAATTGCCAATTGTAACACCTCAAAAATCCAACAGGGGGCGAGTGCGCTCCACCGGGGTTTTTCATATTGGAAATGTAACCCAAGTCAACATCCAAAAGAAAATTTTTGAAAAAAGGATATTTTTTTCAAAAACTTTTCACCCCTTAAAAAAGTGCTTTCTGGGCCTTTTTTCGAAATTCTTTCGATTTTTTTGTCAATTACACATGTGTAAGAGCTGTATGAATATACTTTTGTCCAATTTTTTTATCATATTTTTTTTTTTTTAATTACATGCGCATAAGGCATATGTTTTGTACATTTGCAATATGATTTCATAGGAAGTCAAAAGTCAAAAGTCAAAAATGTCAAAATTTGGTAAAAAACTTCACACATCCTTAAAAAAGTGCTTTCTGGACCGTTTTTCAAAATTCTTTCAATTTTTATGTCAATTACACATGTATAAGAACTTTATCAACATACTTTAGTCATACTTTATTATCCTTTTTTTTTTTTTTTTTTACTTGTGCATAAGGCATATGTTTTCTCCATTTGGAATATGATTTCATAGGAAGTCAAAAGTCAAAAGTCAAAAATGTCAAAATTTGGTAAAAAACTTCACACATCCTTAAAAAAGTGCTTTCTGGACCGTTTTTCAAAATTCTTTCAATTTTTGTGTCAATTACACATGTATAAGAACTTTATCAACATACTTTAGTCATACTTTATTATCATTTTTTTTTTTTTTTTACTTGTGCATAAGGCATATGTTTTCTCCATTTGGAATATGATTTCATAGGAAGTCAAAAGTCAAAAGTCAAAAATGTCAAAATTTGGTAAAAAACTTCACACATCCTTAAAAAAGTGCTTTCTGGACCGTTTTTCAAAATTCTTTCAATTTTTGTGTCAATTACACATGTATAAGAACTTTATCGACATACTTTAGTCATACTTTATTATCATTATTATTATTTTTTTTTTTACTTGTGCATAAGGAATATGATTTGTCCATTTGCAATATGATTTCATAGGAAGTCAAAAGTCAAAGTCCAAAGTCAATTTTTTGGGGGGCCAAAATTGACTGAACTGATGAACTCGGGACGGCCGGGCAGTGATAGTTGTTCATTTCCATCACTCGTTGTGTTGATTTCATCATGTCCATTTGAATCATGTCCACTATAGAATCATATTGCAAATGCGCGTGCAACTGGTAACCGGGAAAAAAAAAATGATGATTTCATTATGTCCATTTGTTTATGTTTCCTTACTTTTTCAAAGTCACTGTGCATTTGCAATATGTTTCAATGGGCAGGTACCATCACGAATTTGTCATGCTCAAAATTTTTTAGATGTATTTTTTTTTGTTTCTTACTTTTTCAAAGTCACTGTGCATTTGCAATATGTTTTAATGGGCAGGTACCATCACGAATTTGTCATGCTCAAAATTCAAGCTTTACTTTGCTCAAACTATACCTTTGTCATCTTGTGATCTAAAATATGCAACTGGTTACCCAAAAAATGTGTTGATGTTTTTTTGTTTATGTTTCCTTACTTTTTCAAAGTCACTGTGCATTTGCAATATGTTTCAATGGGCAGGTACCATCACGAATTTGTCATGCTCAAAATTTTTTAGATGTATTTTTTTTTGTTTCTTACTTTTTCAAAGTCACTGTGCATTTGCAATATGTTTTAATGGGCAGGTACCATCACGAATTTGTCATGCTCAAAATTCAAGCTTTACTTTGCTCAAACTATACCTTTGTCATCTTGTGATCTAAAATATGCAACTGGTTACCCAAAAAATGTGTTGATGTTTTTTTGTTTATGTTTCCTTACTTTTTCAAAGTCACTGTGCATTTGCAATATGTTTCAATGGGCAGGTACCATCACGAATTTGTCATGCTCAAAATTTTTTAGATGTATTTTTTTTTGTTTCTTACTTTTTCAAAGTCACTGTGCATTTGCAATATGTTTTAATGGGCAGGTACCATCACGAATTTGTCATGCTCAAAATTCAAGCTTTACTTTGCTCAAACTATACCTTTGTCATCTTGTGATCTAAAATATGCAACTGGTTACCCAAAAAATGTGTTGATGTTTTTTTGTTTATGTTTCCTTACTTTTTCAAAGTCACTGTGCATTTGCAATATGTTTCAATGGGCAGGTACCATCACGAATTTGTCATGCTCAAAATTTTTTAGATGTATTTTTTTTTGTTTCTTACTTTTTCAAAGTCACTGTGCATTTGCAATATGTTTTTTCACTATAGAATCATATTGCAAATGCACGTGCATCTGGTCACCCCCCCAAAAAAATGTTTGATTTTTTTTGTTTATGTTTCCTTACTTTTTCAAAGTCACTGTGCATTTGCAATATGTTTTTTCACTATAGAATCATATTGCAAATGCACGTGCAACTGGTCACCTAAAAATCAAAATAAAATGTTTATGTTTCCTTACTTTTTCAAAGTCACTGTGCATTTGCAATATGTTTTTTCACTATAGAATCATATTGCAAATGCACGTGCAACTGGTCACCTAAAAATCAAAATAAAATGTTTATGTTTCCTTACTTTTTCAAAGTCACTGTGCATTTGCAATATGTTTTTTCACTATAGAATCATATTGCAAATGCACGTGCATCTGGTCACCCCCCAAAACATTTTTTAGATTTTTTTTGTTTATGTTTCCTTACTTTTTCAAAGTCACTGTGCATTTGCAATATGTTTTTTCACTATAGAATCATATTGCAAATGCGCGTGCAACTGGTAACCGGGGGAAAAAAAATGATGATTTCATTATGTCCATTTGTTTATGTTTCCTTACTTTTTCAAAGTCACTGTGCATTTGCAATATGTTTTTTCACTATAGAATCATATTGCAAATGCGCGTGCAACTGGTCACCTAAAATTTTTTTAAAAATGTTTATGTTTCCTTACTTTTTCAAAGTCACTGTGCATTTGCAATATGTTTCAATGGGCAGGTACCATCACGAATTTGTCATGCTATAAAAATCCTGCAGGAATGTGAAATTGACTGGCCCGATGAACTCGGGATGGCTTTGCAGTGATTCTGGTTCATCTCAATCGCTCGTTAGGGTAGATTTCAGAATGTCGCTTTTGGTGATGGTACCTCACTGTTTAAACATATTGCAAATGTACAAAAGTCAACTAGCAAGTCAGTGTCCATCAGTCAATTAGATGTCATTATGACACCAAACTGATACAAACTGACACCAAACCCACTTTTTCCAACTCGTTTAGTAGCCAACTATTACATACTTCAGAGCTGGCCCAAAATTCACAACGCCTTGGGTTCAAACCATAAAAAAACCATAAAACACGTAGTTACGTTCTAGCTGCGGGTCCATTTCTTATGTTATGTGTTGGCCTAGCTGAGGCGACCCCGAATCCCAAGTTTCGGCTCGATAGGTCATTTGGTGTCCGAGAAAAACCCTAATTGGTGCTGAAAATCCACTATTTTCCATGACTTGCTACGGGGTCCTTGAACGAGCTATCGGACAGAAACGTCGGGGTCCGTCTCTATGGGCCGAGCCGGTTTCAATGCACCTAGCCTTGCGTCTCTGAGACTTTTCTAAACGTCGTCATTTTCGTAATGGTCAAAATGAATTGAAGGTATTGCAAATGTACGAGGCTGTTTCTCGGTCCGAGAACCGTCTAGAGCCACGTAACTCACCACGCACCATCGACCGGAGGTCTAGAACAGGTTTCTAAAGTTTCGGAACTCTAGGTCCGACGGTTCTTTTTTAGCTCCAACAAAGCTAACTATTGCAGCCACTGTCTGTCTCTACACACCCCAATACGTCCCTCCTTCCAACTTGTGTTTTAGTGTGATTTTTTTTTCCTTTGAATTTTTTGGGGAAAAATGACTGATTTACAGTTCATGGGGGTTGCCTAATCACATATATGAAGTTTTGGACAGATCTGACTTTTTTAACCCTTCGAAACAGCCCCTGAGACACCAATTATGGCACTTCCGGTTGGCACAGGAAGCTACAAATCAACACATATCCTCATTGGGGTATGCTGTTACATAATCCTGAGTTTTAAGTCCTTACGTTAAGAATTGACTGATTTACACAGGGTTGAATGCACTATGTCCATCAAACTGCAGGCAGGGTATGGGTAAACACTTTTAGGGGCATTTTAACCACTTCCGGTTGGTCCAGGAAGCTCAGAATCAACACAGGTAGACCTCATAGTGGCCTGATGGACCGGTACCGAAGACAGGTTCATACGGCATTCATAACCCATATAGACTTCAGGTTGAAATTAGGGGTGCAGGCAATGTATTCCTATGGGGAGAGATGACACTGCATTCTGTGAGATCAAAAAACACTGTTTTACTGTGAAGGGTTAACGCCACACGGTCAAGCTTAGGCTTGCACGGATCGGGGGGACCTTAGGAACATTCCTGTGGTGGAATTTTTCTTCTCACCCTAACGGTTCTCTCACTCTCACCCAAAATCAAATGACGTTGTGGGGCAGGCTTCATTTTGGGCCTACTATTCTAATGGTCGCTGCGCCTAGACCGAGCGAGCTACGGTCAAGCGGGATAGCTCGTTGAACTCAGCACAGTCTGGAGACTATGGTAATGCCATTTCCTGCTCTCTGTGTCTTTAAGCACCGCACTTTATCACTCCATCCTTCCTGTGTGTGTGTGAGGGAGCTTTCTTTGACATCTGTTGGGAGAAATGACTGATTTAAAGTTCAGAAGGGTTACCTAGTCACACATATGACATTTTGGAGAGATCAGACTTTTTTAACCCCTCGAAACAGCCCCTGAGACACCAATTATGGCACTTCCGGTTGGCACAGGAAGCTATAAGTCAACACATATCTTGAATGACATAGCCACTTACAGAATCCTGAGTTTTAAGTCTTTACGTTAAGAATTGACTGATCTACACAGGGTTGAATGCACTATGTCTATCAAACTGCAGGCAGGGTATGGGTAAACACTTTTAGGGGCATTTTAACCACTTCCGGTTGCTTCAGGAAGCTTAGATTCGACACAGGTAGACCTCATAGTGGTCTGATGGACTGTCATAGAAGACAGGTTCATAAGGCATTCATAACCCACATAGGCTTCAGGTTGAATTTAGAGGTGCAGGCAATGTATTCCTATGGGGAGAGAAGTCAAAGCAAGCTGTTTCAAGTAAACACCTTCTTTTTACTGTGAAGGGTTAATGCCACACGGTCAAGCTTAGGCTTGCACGGATCGGGAGGACCTCAGGAACGTACCTGAGGTCGAATTGTGCTTCTCACCCTAACGGTTCTCTCACTGCCACCCAAAATCAAATGACATTGTGGGGCAGGCTTCATTTTGGGCCTTCTTTTTTTCAAGTTTGCTGCACTCAGAACGAGCTACGGTCAAGCGGGGCGTCTCGTTGAACTCGTCACAGTCTGGAGACTATGGTGATGCCATTTTTTGTGTTGATTTCAGAATGACATTTTGGTGATGGTCCCTCTCCGTTTAAACATATTGCAAATGCACAAAAGTCAACTAGCAAGTCAGTGTCCATCAGTCAATTAGATGTCATTATGACACCAAACGGATATCAATTGACACCAAACCCACTTTTTCCTACTCATTTAGTAGCCAACTATCACATATGTCAGAGCAGGCCCATAATTCACAGCGCCTTCAGTTTAAAACATAATAAAAAGGTAAAACACATAGTTACGTTCTAGCTGCGGGTCCAGTTCGGACATTATGTGAAGTCCTATGTGAGGCGACCCCGAATCCCGAGTTTCGGCTCGATAGGTCATTTGGTGTCCGAGAAAAACCCTAATTGGTGCTGAAAATCCACTATTTTCCATGCCTTGCTACGGGGTCCTTGAACGAGCTATCGGACAGAAACGTTGGGGTCCGTCTCTATGGGCCGAGCCGGTTTCAATGCACCTAGCCTTGCGTCTCTGAGACTTTTCTAAACGTCGTCATTTTTGTGATGGTCAAAATGAATTGAAGGTATTGCAAATGTACGAAGCTGTTTCTCGGTCCGAGAACCGTCTAGAGCCACGTAACTCACCACGCACCATCGACCGGAGGTCTAGAACAGGATTGTAAAGTTTCGGAACTCTAGGTCTGACGGTTCTTTTTTAGCTCCAACAAAGCTAACTATTGCAGCCACTGTCTGTCTCTACGCACCCCAATACGTCCCTCCATCCAACTTGTGTTTTAGTGTGATTTTTTTTTCCTTTGATTTTTTTTGGGAAAAATGACTGATTTACAGTTCATGGGGGTTGCCTAATCACACATATGAAGTTTTGGAAAGATCAGACTTTTTTAACCCCTCGAAACAGCCCCTGAGACACCAGTTATGGCACTTCCGGTTGGCACAGGAAGCTATAAATCACCACATATCCTCATTGGGGTATGCTGTTACAGAATCCTGAGTTTTAAGTCCTTACGTTAAGAACTGACTGATTTACACAGGGTTGAATGCACTATGTATGTCAAACTGCAGGCAGGGTATGGGTAAACACTTTTAGGGGCATTTTAACCACTTCCGGTTGGTCCAGGAAGCTTAGAATCAACACAGGTAGACCTCATAGTGGCCTGATGGACTGGTACCGAAGACAGGTTCATACGACATTCATAACCCATATAGACTTCAGGTTGAAATTAGGGGTGCAGGCAATGTATTCCTATGGGGAGAGATGACACTGCATTCTGTGAGATCAAAAAACACTGTTTTACTGTTAAGGGTTAATGCCACACGGTCAAGGTTAGGCTTGCACGGATCGGGAGGACCTTAGGAACATTCATGTGGTGTAATTTTTCTTCTCACCTAAACGGTTCTCTCACTGTCACTCAAAAGCAAATGACATTGTGGGGCAGGCTTCATTTTGGGCCTACTTTTCTAATGGTCGTTGCGCTTAGACCGAGCGAGCTACGGTCAAGCGGGATAGCTCGTTGAACTCAGCACAGTCTGGAGACTATGGTGATGCCATTTTTTGTGTTGATTTCAGAATGCCATTTTGGTGATGGTCCCTCTCTGTTTAAACATATTGCAAATGCACAAAAGTCAACTAGCAAGTCAGTGTCCATCAGTCAATTAGATGTCATTATGACACCAAACCCACTTTTTCCTACTCATTTAGAAGCCAACTATCACATATGTCAGAGCAGTCCCATAATTCACAGCGCCTTTAGTTTAAAACATAATAAAAAGGTAAAACACATAGTTACGTTCTAGCTGCGGGTCCAGTTCGGACATTATGTGAAGTCCTATGTGAGGCGACCCCGAATCCCGAGTTTCGGCTCGATAGGTCATTTGGCGTCCGAGAAAAACCCTAATTGGTGCTGAAAATCCACTATTTTCCATGCCTTCCTACGGGGTCCTTGAACGAGCTATCGGACAGAAACGTCGGGGTCCGTCTCTATGGGCCGAGCCGGTTTCAATGCACCTAGCCTTGCGTCTCTGAGACTTTTCTAAACGTCGTCATTTTCGTAATGGTCAAAATGAATTGAAGGTATTGCAAATGTACGAGGCTGTTTCTCGGTCCGAGAACCGTCTAGAGCCACATAACTCACCACGCACCATCGACCGGAGGTCTAGAACAGGTTTCTAAAGTTTCGGAACTCTAGGTCTGACGGTTCTTTTTTAGCTCCAACAAAGCTAACTATTGCAGCCACTGTCTGTCTCTACGCACCCCAATACGTCCCTCCATTCAAGTTGTGTTTTAGTGTGATTTTTTTTTCCTTTGATTTTTTTTGGGAAAAATGACTGATTTACAGTTCATGGGGGTTGCCTAATCACATATATGAAGTTTTGGACAGATCTGACTTTTTTAACCCTTCGAAACAGCCCCTGAGACACCATTTAAGGCACTTCCGGTTGGCACAGGAAGCTATAATTCACCACATATCCTCATTGGGGTATGCTTTTACAGAATCCTGAGTTTTAAGTCTTTACGTTAAGAACTGAGTTATTTACGGAGGGTTTAGTATGTGTGTGTTATTTCAGAAAATCATAGAAAATCACAGAAATGTCGCAGAGCTCCGCAGCACACTTTAAAAAGATTCGTATGAACACCCTGCAACTGGATCTGTAACCGTTGAAAAAAAAAAACGCCTATTTGTGACCATCACCAAGATGTCATTGTTCCGTTTCTCTTAAATGACGATAGATAAATGGCTGTTTTTTTTTATTGACACCGGAGGCTCCTTGACTTTGACCTGAAGTGGAAAAATAATTTCTCTATTTCCATTTAGGACCTTTAATCCCAGAAAAACGGCCATAACTCAAAAACCGTCGAGGCCTAGACGCCATCTTGTTCGGGGCCAACTGCCCATTATGCCAAACCTACGCTCACCGAGTTTCGGCTTCGAAATATTTTCCGTTTTCGAGATAAGGCCCCGTCGTGATTCGTGATGTTTTGCCAAATTGCCATATGATTCCGTATGCCCTCTTGTGGGAAATTCCGGGACAGCGGAAAAACGGTCAAAAACTTGTTTATTTTTTAAAACGGAAACCGAATGTCCGACAAAGTTCATTTGATGACTTCCCGGTAGGTCTGGCCCTACCGCACGGCCCGACGCCGACCGCGAATTTTACAAACGATTTCGGACGTCTAGTAAGGGACCGTACATTTGCAATATGGACTTTCTCACTGATCATACACGAAATGCCGAAATGTTCCCTTAATGTATGTAAGTGCCTATTAGAATAACTGCAAATTCATGGCACTTAAAATGATTTGTGCCACCAAAAGAGAAAAGTACCAACATTTCTTTGCACCTTGCAAGAGGCTGAAGAAGCCCCTTCATTTTCACACTTGTCTCGATGCTCACACATAGCCCAATTAAAGTTAAATTGAGTAATTTTAGTTAAGAAAAAATCGAACTCTTCAATTGAGTCTTGTAAATTATCGTAATATAAGCAACGCAGAATCTCACGCAAACACTCCAGATTCGATTGTGGAGGGAGAGAGATGAGATATGAGCCTAGTGCAAGTGGTGAAACCAGGGCAGATCCTCTTTGGTAGCTCCACCCCCCTCTTGCTGCAAACGTCGGGCAAGTCTATGGGCCAAATGTCCCCTCCCCTTCCGAAGTTCAAAAGATGCCAAGTACAGTATACCCCGCTAAATTGGGATTCCTTCTTATAACATAGTGACACAAAACCAGTGTATCGGAACAAATGTTCCTCATTATTCGTCAGATCTCACAGACTTCACATTTGTGTTAGTCCGTCCATGAGAGATTAAGATTTTCTCAGAAGGCTAAGTTCCTGACCTCATAGGTTTTACATACAGAAAAGTACAGGTGACCAGCTGCACGTGCAGCTCCCAAGCGAACCTATTCAAAATTTCAGATCAGAACATTTTACAGTTTATATGTCATGCTAATTGACAGCTCCAAAGTGGATGCATTGGACTAAGTGTGTAGGTAAGAGGAACACAAAGTGGGTCAGTGTCATTGGTTTGACAGCCACTCAGACCCTCTACGCTGCCCTTCAATCAGAAGGTTTGTGAGGCTACGACATGTGTAAACATACTGTATTGTTTTTATTAGATCCTCTCTCCTTCAGTGAGGATAATTGGTCATAGGACCCTGTCATGGCGGCAAATTGCAGCTATGTGATTAAATATTATATTAAGTGACGCCAGGTGAAGTCGGTTGGATACTTTGACGACTACGTATTTCCAGTCTCTTTTGCAGGATTACATTTTGAATGGCATCAAAAGGAGTTGAGCGGTTCCAGTGAAAACATCTGAATATTAATGTCACTCTAATGGCGCAGTAGGGAGGGGGAGTCTTTTAAAATCTACTCGTAGACTTAAAAAAAACGGGTTCTAACTAGAACCATAAAGGGTTCTTTGGCTTGTCCCTTTACGGTTCTAGTCAGATGTCGTCAACCTTTTCTTGCCCTGGCAAACCAGGGACCCTATATATATGGATATTATTCCATCATATCCCATCCCTTTTTCTTTTTAGGACTATATGACGTTACCCAGATGAGCACCCTATTCCATAGAGGGTCAGCATACTTATACCCCTGTGTTTAAATAAAAGGTAGAACCCTACTCTCGCAAAATAACCTTTTTTAACCAATTTTTTCAAATGTCTGAGAGAGACATGCGTGGGTTTTTCCAGACAAGGACTCCAATGACACAGCAACTCAGTGACCTTTTCACGTTTGCCTCAGTTAAATAACGGCTGATGAGCCAAACCAACAGATGTTTCTGTTCACCGTAAAGATGTGACAATATACAAGGTCATGTGTGTTTCCTGAGCGCCAGAGGAGTACAAAGGTTAAATATTACAATGTAAATGGTTGTGTTTTCCTAGATGCATTGTGAAATGTAGCAAGTGTGTTTTCTCTCTCTTGAAGAATGCACAGGCAGCAAACTGGGAACTTTCCGAGAACATTAGCTAAGATTCCCATTAAGTTCTAGTTAGGTTATTATCTAACATTAGGATGATAACATCCCAAAAATATTAAAAGAAAGACATTGTTTTAAATGAAATATGAATATATTTAATTTAACATATACTTTATTTCATAATATACACTGAGTGTACAGAACATGAAGAACACCATCCTAATATTGAGTTGCGCTTCCCGTTTTGCCCTCAGAACAGCCTCAATTTGTCGGTATCAAAAGAATTCCACAGTGATGCTGGCCCATGTTCACTTCAATGCTTCTCACAGTTGTATCGTGTTGGCTGCATGTCCTTTCGGTGGTGGAAACTCCTTGAAACACACGGCAAACTGTCGAGCATGAAAATCCCAACAGTGTTGCAGTTCTTGACCACATTCAAAGACACTTCACTCTTTTGTCTTGCCCATTCCCCCTCTGAATGGCACACATGCGCAAATCCATGTCTCAATTGTCTCAAGGCTTAAAAATACTTCTTTAACCTGTCTCCTCCCCTTCATCTACACTGATTAAAGTGGACTAACAAGTGACATCAATAAGGGATGAAATCAAATCAAATTGTATTTGTCACATACACATGGTTAACAGATCTTAATGCGAGTGTTGCGAAATGCTTGTGCTTCTAGTTCCGACAATGCAGTAATAACCAACGAGTAATCTAACCTAACAATCTCACAACTACCTTATACACACAAGTGTAAAGGAATGAAGAATATGTAGATAAAAATATATGAATGAGTGATGGTAGAGAACGGCATAGGCAAGATGCAGTAGATGGTAACGAGTACAGAATATACATATGAGATGAGTAATGTAGGGTATGTAAACATTATATGAAGTTGCATTGTTTAAAGTGGCTAGTGATACATTTTTCATCCATTTTTACATTATTAAAGTGGCTGGAGTTGAGTCAGTATGTTGGCAGCAGCCACTCATTGTTAGTGGTGGCTGTTTAACAGTCTGATGGCCTTGAGATATAAGCTGTTTTTCAGTCTCTTTGTCCCTGCTTTGATGCACCTGTACTGACCTCGCCTTCTGGATGATAGCGGGGTGAACAGGCAGTGGCTCGGGTGGTTGTTGTCCTTGATGATCTTTTTGGCCTTCCTGTGACATCGGGTGGTGTAGGTATCCTGGAGGGCAGGAAGTTTGCCCCCGGTGATGCGTTGTGCAGACCTCACCTACCCTCTGGAGAGCCTTGCGGTTGTGGGCAGAGCAGTTGCCGTATCAGGCGCTGCTGTGCCTTCTTCACCATGCTGTCTGTGTGGGTGGACCAATTCACTTTGTCTGTGATGTGTACGCAGAGGAACTTAAAACTTACTACCCTCTCCATTACTGTCCCGTCGATGTGGATAGGGGGTGCTCACTCTGCTGTTTCCTGAAGTTCACGATCATCTCCTTTGTTTTGTTGACGTTGAGTGTGAGGTTATTTTCCTGACACCACACTCCGAGGGCCCTCACCTCCTCCCTGTAGGCCGCCTCGTCATTGTTGGTAGTCAAGCCTACCACTGTAGTGTCGTCTGCAAACTTGACGATTGAGTTGGAGGCGTGCAGGGAGTACAGGAGAGGGCTCAGAACGCACCCTTGTGGGGCCCCAGTGTTGAGGAACAGCGGGGTGGAGATGTTGTTACCTACCCTCAACACCTGGGGGCTGCCTGTCAGAAGGTCCAGTACCCAGTTTCACAGGGCGGGGTAGAGACCCAGGGTCTCGAGCTTGATGACGAGTTTGGAGGGTACTATGGTGTTAAATGCTGAGCTGTAGTCAATGAACAGCATTCTCATGTAGGTATTCCTCTTGTCCAGATGGGTTAGGGCAGTGTGCAGTGTGGTTGTGATTGTGTCGCCTGTGGACCTATTGGAGCGGTAAGCAAATTGGAGGGGGTCTAGGGTGTCAGGTAGGGTGGAGGTGATATGGTCCTTGACTAGTCTCTCAAAGCACTTCATGATGACGGAAGTGAGTGCTATGGGGCAGTAGTCATTTAGCTCAGTTACCTTAGCTTTCTTGGGAACAGCAACAATGGTGGCCCTCTTGAAGCATGTGGGAACAGCAGACTGGGATAAGTATTGATTGAATATGTTCGTAAACACACCAGCCAGCTGGTCTGCACATGCTCTGAGGACGCGGCTGGGGATGTCGTCTGGGCCTGCAGCCTTGCGAGGGTTAACACGTTTAAATGTTTTACTCACATCGGCTGCAGTGAAGCAGAGATCGCAGGTTTTGGTAGCGGGCCATGTCAGTGGCACTGTATTGTCCTCAAAGCGAGCAAAGAAGTTGTTTAGTCTGTCTGGGAGCAAGACATCCTGGTCCACGATGGGGCTGATTTTCCTTTTGTAATCCGTAATTGACTGTAGACCCTGCCACATACCTCGAGCCGGTGAATTGCGACTCTACTTTGTCTCAATACTGATGCTTAGCTTTTTTGATTGCCTTGCAGAGGGAATAGCTACACTGTTTGTATTCGGTCATGTTTCCGGTCACCTTGCCCTGATTAAAAGCAGTGGTTCGCGCTTTCATTTTTATGCGAATGCTGCCAGCAATCCCCAGTTTCTGGTTTTGGAATGTTTTAATAGTTGCTGTGGGTACGACATCGCCGATGCACTTGCTAATAAACTCACTCACCGAATCAGCGTATTCGTCAATGTTGTTGTTTGACGCAATGCGGAACATATCCCAGTCCACGTGATCGAAGCAATCTGAATATATGCGGCTGTGATTATAATCGAAAATAATTATCTTGGTAGATAATGCGGTCGACATTTGATTGTGAGGAATGTGAGGAAGTCAGGTGAAAAGAAGGACTTGAGTTCCTGTATGTTGTTGTGATCACACCACGTCTCGTTAATCATAAGGCATACCCCCCCCCACGCCCTTCTTCTTACCAGAAAGATGCTTGTTTCTGTCGGCGCGATGCATAAAGAAACCAGCTGGCTGTACCGACTCCGATAGCATGTCTCGAGTGAGCCATGTTTCCGTGAAGCAAAGAACGTTACAGTCTCTTATGTCTCTCTGGAATGCTACCCTTGCTCGGATTTCATCTACCTTGTTGTCAAAAGACTGGACATTGGTGAGTAGTATGCTCAGTAGTATGCTCGGGAGTGGTGTGCGATGTGCCCGTCTCCGGAGCCTGACCAGAAGACCGCTTCGTCAGCCTCTTTTACGGCGTCGTTGTTTTGGATCGCCGGCTGGGATCCGATCCATTGTCCTGGGTGGTGGGCAAAACACAGAATCCGCTTCGGGAATGTCGTATTCCTGGTCATAATGATGGTGCGTTGATGTTGCTCTTATATCCAATAGTTCCTCGCGACTGTATGTAATAAAACCTAAGATTACCTGGGGTACCAATGTAAGAAATAACACATAACAATCGAAATAGTGCATAGGAATGTGAAGCGAGGCGGCCATCTCTGTCGGCGCCGGAAGATAATAGCTTTCACCGAGATTCACCTGGTCAGTCTGTCATGGAAAGAGCAGGTCATAATGTTTTGTACACTCATTGTATCATTTATATTATCTACCATTTCTATATAATAAATGATTTATTCACTAAAACATTCACTAAAATGTTGTCCACAATATCTGTAACTACCACCACAGAACATTGCACAAACGTGACATGTGCCCTCTGCAGCCAAATTGAGTTGTCCACACAAACCAATAAATAGGTCCCTACAAACACCGTCACTGCAAACCACAACAGAAAGTCAGCTTTCCTCATTAACTTGTTGCACAAACTGAATAACGTGAATGTTTATTTCAAAGATGGAGGTTAGTTGCTTTTCCCTACGAGCTTACTAAAGGTTGATAAAACCGCAAGCGTTCGGCCAGACTGCCCCCCCCCCCCCCGTCCCCCGTCCCCCCCCCAAATGGTAATAAAGAGATGGAAATGGTATTCATGGGACACTGTGCCTGAGCCACTGTTCCTTAAAGGAGGCATTGAAATGACTGGCAAGGCGGAGAGTGGAATAGATTGTCCTGTATGATTAAGTTCCTTCTCGGCGAGGCATGTCAACAGACACGGTCTCCTTATCTACACGTGGCTAACGGTTAGCCATCCGTACACATTTATGCTGAGGTCTTGCCTTTCAAAGGCGGCCAGACCGAGACAAAATCACTCAATCCGAATAGGGAGATGTCATTTCCTGATCTCTCTCTTTCTTTCTTTAATGTGGCTAGACAATGGTGAATGAAGATCAAGGTGAAAAGATGGAACCGCAACCTGTTTTTTTAGGAGATGGTTAAAGGCTTTGACATTTGTAAATTAATATTGATCTTTCTGAATTTTTGTATTGATTGCATCTGTACCCATCACTAAGAATATTTAGCAGAGGTCAAAGGTTTCAATATGCCTCAGCATGTTGCTCAGTCAATTCACAACATTTTTATAGACCTAAGAGTTCATCATCAGGAAGGGTCTCCAATTAAGTCTCCATATTCCCTTTGGTTGTTGTTAACTAAAAAGAGATGGTAGCAGCGGCTTATATTTGTTTGGAACAGAAATGTACTTTTGTATTAATGTTTTTCAAAGCTTATCATGTCAAGGTACACCTGATAAAGTTATGTGCAGCTAATTGATTGGACATGTACATCACTAAAACACAGTGATTTACAATCTACCAATGAAGTACAACGAGTGTCCAAAAAAGCCCGACGAGTATCATTCCTTATTATGAGCTCCTTCCAAATTGCATCAGAATATAATTTTACAAAGTGCTCGTTACCTTTTAATTTCCCCCTCGAGGAGCTGCAACATGTGCAAACCTGCAAATTAATATTTAAAATCAGGCTAATAGGATTGTTATGGGTAGCTCATAAAAACTGGCCGCCTGTGGGCCTTTGTTTACTTTGGTTTGCTGCTTGGGCAGAGAGGGACGTGATACTAGGGGCATTACGGTAACAGTTTACCTGAAGGGTACCTACATAAGGAGCTTATATCACATTCATAACCCATTAACGCATTCACAAGCTGTACATAATCAGTTTGTGAATGTTTATGTCAATTTATATCCACAATCTCAAGTTGTTGACCAAAGCAATTATGAAATGCTAATGTACTGGTTATGAATGTAGCATGTATGGGTTATGAGTGTGTTATGAAGTGTTCCCGGGTATTACATGGCCAACGTTTAAACCAAACAACAAACAACAAATGTTGACGCTAGCAGGAAACAGTGGTTGGAGGGATTTTTAGAGAGGAAAAATAAAGTGGGGGCATTTAGGGTAGGTTAGCTCCCAAGAGAACCTCAATACAATTATGAGAAAACACAGTCCACTAATGGGCAATGGCAGTACATTGTGAGTAGAAGAACAAGACAAATATGAAGAAGTAAAGGGGAAGAAAGGAGAAGAGACACAAACACGACTGTACTCTAAACTGATCAGACAACCCTGATTTGATACCTTTCTAATGCTATGAATATTTAGTAGCAATTTGCTAAATTAATGTTTAAGTGTTTATTGGATCGGTAATGATATGAGCTGATTTGAGGGTAAAGTTGAGTACAATCAGCAGTGTTCGTGAGAGTCATTTTATGTGTCGGGTTGTTGTTTTTTAATGACGTGGTTAGTAAACACATTTGATTTTTACGCACATTGTAGATATGAGCTCCATATCATGTAGGACTTGTTTTTATCACCAACACTAATGTGTTCTCCTAACCGGCCATATTGGGCTTATTTGCATTTTGCAATCTCTTTTCATCATCCCTAATACTTTTCCCCTCACTGTGTTCACCCTAATAGCATTTCCACACCCTGCGGCGTGGGATAGAGTCCATCTGTATAGTTGTATTGCAAACGAGGCGTACAAAAATAGAAATAAAAGTTTACATGTCTCTTTTCCAAGCAGTTGCCACATTCGGAAGAAATCCAGAAAAATCCCACTTTAGCTCATGTGGGACACTGACACATTGAAGCTATTCGAAGGGCAACAATTTAATCTCTCCTTCCTTTTCCACCAATGATTTTCATCCCCATAACCTCATAAAACCGCCTTTGGTTCCCATTTTGAGGAAATGTCATTGATTCAGATACGAGTTTTGATTCAACTTCAAATCAAAGGACAATGTTTATGAATGCTAAAGAACGTCTGCATCACTTGTCGAGAGTGAAATTAGCTCAGTGTGAATATAACCGAAAGGTCATGCAAGGTCATACACAGAAACATGCTGCTACCTTGGTGGGTGGGTGGCTGTTGGTGAGTGTGTGTGTGCCTGCATATGTGCACCTGTTTACTTTTAATATGCCAGTCAAGGTTGTGCCAATCTGGATGCCCGTGGTCATGTTTGTCACCGGGCTGACCAGGGGTCCCTCTAGATAGCCCATGGGAGACGCTCCGATGTCAGATGCAGGTGTGTAATTGACCAGTGAGCCTGAGGACAAGCCTGTGGGTTCCTCAAGCTAGATGGGAGACCGTCCAGTTTGATGAAGTGCCTGGCTCCAACATCCTGGGTTATGTTCAGTAGGTATGACATTGAATATATTTTTTGAAAAACAGTGATATGGGACAATTGTCCAATAATAAACCACATGTTCTGTTGTAAAACCTTCTATAACGTTTTGTTACAGTGTGCCCTAATGAACATACACCAAGTCACTTTATTGGACCTTTTGTGTATTGTATATACTGTTTTTGGAAGTCAACTCAACCAAATATCTGAATGACGAAACAACGCTCGAGCTGGCATGCACAGATGGTCAACGCTGCAGGGCCAAGGTCAGAAGCTGGAGGAGGTGGCCTGCCTACCTTGGGGCACAACACCGGTCTGCTTACTCTTACACCTTTGTACATACAATTGAAGTCGGAAGTTTAAATACACCTTAGTCAAATACATTTAAACTCAGTTTTTCACAATTCCTGACATTTAATCAGAGTAAAAATTCCATATCCAGGGTAAGTTAGGATCACTACTTCATTTTAAGAATGTGAAATGTCAGAATAATAGTAGAGAGAATTATTTATTTCAGCTTTCATTTCTTTCATCACATTCCCAATGGGTCAGAAGTTTACGTACACTAAATTAGTATTTGGTAGCATTTCCTTTAAATTGTTTAACTTGGGTCAAACATTTCGGGTAGTCTTCCACAAGCTTTTGGCCCATTCCTCCTGACAGAGCTGGTGCAACGGAGTCAGGTTTGTAGGCCTTGCTCGCACACACTTTTTCAGTTCTGCCCACAAATATTCTATAGGATTGAGGTCAGGGCTTTGTGATGGCCACTCCAAAACCTTTACTTTGTTGTCCTTAAGCCATTTTGCCTCAACTTTGTGTATGCTTGGGGTCAATGTCCATTTGGAAGACCCATTTGCGACCAAGTTTTAACTTCCTGACTGTCTTGAGATTTTGCTTCAATATATCCACATAAATTTCCCATCTCATGGTGCCATCTATTTTGTGAAGTGCACCAGTCCCTCCTGCAGCAAAGCACCCCCACAACATGATGCTGTCACCCCCGTGCTTCACGGTTGGGATGTGGTTCTTCAGCTTGCAAGCATCCCCCTTTTTCCTCCAAACATAATGATGGTCATTATGGCCAAACAGTTCTATTTTTGTTTCTTCAGACCAGAGGACATTTCTCCAAAAACTACGATCTTTGTCCCCATGTGCAGTTGCAAACTGTAGTCTGGCTTTTTTATGGTGGTTTTGGAGCAGTGGCTTCTTCCTTGCTGAGCAGCGTTTCAGGTTATGTTGATATAAGACTCGATTTTACTGTGGATATAGATACTTTTGTATCTGTTTCCTCCAGCATCTTCACAAGGTCCTTTGCTGTTGTTCTGGGATTGATTTGCACTTTTCACACCAAAGTAAATATTGGCTGATTTCTTTAGATTTTCCCATGATTTCAAGCAAAGAGGCACTGAGTTTGAAGGTAGGCCTTTAAATACATCCACAGGTACACCTCCAATTGACTCAAATTATGTCAATTAGCTTATCATTCCTCTTCCAGTGTCTGGTGTAAAGCTGAGTATCATCTAGTAAGTAGACTAAACATATCCATGTTACATTGAGCTGGGTGAACGGAATATGAATGACTGCATCCAATATGCTGTAATGGAAATCAGACCATGCTCCCCCCCAAAAAATGTGTCCTCCCTCATCTTAAACGGCTCCGACCGCTACTGATATACACACAGTACATGTGACAGGGATAACACATTAAAGTCAAATACTTAATTCCATGCATGAAGAAAAACAAACAAACAACACAATAAAATAAAGATGAAGGAGATGATGATTGAATGTCTCTAATTGGCTTCAGATGATGAAAAGGCCCGGGAGTTGAGGAAGTTTGGGATTGGAAATCTAGCATAGCTTCAACTGAGGGGGCAACGATGATACAGCCAGAGAGAAAGAAAGACAGTCTGACAAACACGCCCGCAGCTCTTCATCAGTGCACCACACCTGCTTCTCCGGCGGTCAGTTCCGCTATAGGAGCTACTTCTCTGTGGTTACTTGTCCTCCATTGCCAAACATGTAGCACCTGCCTGGTTGATGCCATGGCTGCTGAAAAGCGTACAAAAAAAAGACACTCCATCCTGGCAGTGGTTAAGTGGCTATAAGCCATTTAGATAGTGTCGATGTGGCATATACTATTGTATTAGTATGATAGTGTAACACAGAAAGTGGTTTAACATGATTCACCATCTTGGACAGCCATTTCATCTGAATGTGACTCACAGTATGGACACATAGGGAACAAACTAGATGAACGGTGTGGGCTTACATATTAGACGTGACTCACACTCAGTATGGACATGACACGGGTTGAGTGTTAAAACAGGCTGAACAGTGACTCACAGCGGGGAACACACAGGTTGACTGGACTTCTGGTGCATGTTAGGAGGGTGAGCCACTGGAATAATTCCTGTGTGTTATGGAGAATGATTAGTCCTCTGTGCCATCTCCCTCTCTCAGCCAGAGGGACGAGAGGGTCACAAATGACTGCTGTCACCAGACGCTCGTATTTTACCTTCTCATTAGCAGTAAAGGAGGATGTGGTAATTACTCTGCCAGAGTGGCAGAACCCTGCTCTGAGGTATAAGCTTACAAATGATGAGATGTGTATTTTACAACGGCTAAACTCTGGACAGTGTGCTTGGGAATGTGGGTATGTGTGTGTGTGTGTGTGTGTGTGTGTGTGTGTGTGTGTGTGTGTGTGTGTGTGTGTGTGTATGTGGGTACGTGGGAGGAGTGTAGGGGTGTGTGTGTCAGGTGTGTGTGGGTTTGTGTGTGTGGAGCCCGCCGGGGGGGATTCATTTGGCCCCCTGATGCCCCCCCTTTTGGTTGTTGGACATAAAAGACTGTAAGATCACCAGGGCATCAGCCCCAAGTGATTTTAATGTAAGACATCTTTTCCCAATTATTCCCATACATACATAATAATGATTGTATACAAATGTAAGCAAGCTTTGAAATAATTCTGTTTTAGTCTAACATTATATTTGCAGTTTAAAAATGATTTGTAATTATGTCCCGGCACCTCGACCATCCGCTCAGCAAAAAATCGCCCTGCAGCTGGATCTAGTTGATGATCCCTGGCGTATGCCTTTTAGGTGTTGAACTAAAACATGCCTACATGTGTATGGGGGGGGGGGGGATATATTTCTGTCATTGTCATGTCCAAAATCTGTCTTGTCTACTACTTACTAAAAATACATCATGTGTCTAATCATACTACACAGTTTTTTTTAGAATGCACTGTTGGGTGGAAAGATATGCAGTAACCAACAATATCCACATACTGGACTCACCCATACTTAGAAGGCCTCATCTAATGTGCAATTGCGTTGCTTTCCAGCATTTGTTCATTTTGCTATAACGCCTCCGCTCCTCTGATTATCAGCTGATTATAAGCGGTTGTCAAACACGCATCGGTCGGAAAAGCCAAGTCTCTTTCTCAATAGCACGCAGTGAATTCTACGACATGTAAAGCCGAAATGAGTACGACATCCTGGCATTTAATGCATACAGTACAATCAAAAAGCCTACTACTTAAAAGGCAGGTACTGGTATTCGGACACTGCCTAAATGTTTACCAGTCCCTTACACACCAAAAGGAGAGATATATAATGATCAAACATCTGCCTTCATAGAGCACATCAATGGATCTGCAGACATCTTCTCTTCGACATCAGCCAATTAGCTCTGCACAGCCGCCTAAATATAGCTGGGGCCCTAGAATCAGACATGGGCTGCTTCCCAAATTGCACCCAATTCCCTATTCAGTTCACTACTTTTGACCAGAGCCCTGTTGGTAGGTCCTGGGCCCTGGTCAAAAGTACTGCACTATAGAGGGAAAAATGTGGCATTTGAGACACAACCATGCTATCTCAGACATCAAAGGTAGGGGAAGAGGAGTGATTTAAGCCCAGCACGGTCCTGTACTTCCTCACATAACACGATCGCCAAAGACATTATCTATTTTAGGTCTGATATGGCATCCTGTAGTGCTAAGCGTTAGCATTTAACCACATTTTATGTTTACCCCACACAAAGAAATGTCTACATGTTTCCCCCCAGTGTTAATAATGTATTATGGAGAATAAACAGCATTTAGCCTATCACTCAGTCGCAGGAGAACATTTGGCACTATTGCTCTCTGATAATGTATCTGAGATGTATCCCGTGGATAGCGAGCAATCATTACATACAAAGGTGTTATTGTGAGAGAAAAAAAGTGAGCTAATGTCACCAGCTAAATGTCACATGCTAATACAACGTTATGTGGTTCTAGCGTTTGTGTGGTGAGAGAGATAGAGAAAGACAGAGGGAAAGAGAGAGGGGTGGTGTGATAGAGATGAGGGAGAGAGAGTGAAAGGGAAAGGGAGAGAGAGGTACAGGAAATGGAGAGGAATAGAGAGTGCGAAGTAGAGAGAAAGGGAGAGAAGGAGAGAAAGAGGGAGAGGGATAGAAAATGAGAGGGAAAGAGAGAAGGGCTGAGAGATAGGGATGTTGGAACACTCGTCTGTCTGTTAATCATCTCTCTGTCTTCCTGCTAGTCTTTTTTTAAGGAACAATCCTCTGACAGCTAAATAATGTGTGTTTGTTCTCCGTGGCTTAATTATACATATTCCAATAAGAGCAGCCTGCCAAGAAGCCAAATGGGAGAGATACTTTACCCTCCACAGTTATTCCGCAGTCACTTTACAGACAGAATAGTGGGAGTAAAAGACTCTAGCTAAACTGAGTCCTGCAGGTCCTTACAGGAAGCCACAGGGAGGACACAGGAAGTGTCACATTTAGTGCCTTTCTGAATGAACAAGTCACCGCTTAGGTAGGGTTGTCACTACTTACCACAGCAGTAAAAATTTACTTAAGGTTAGTGTTAGGCATAAGGTTAGCAGTGTGGTTAAGGTTAGGGTTAGGGTTCAAATCTGATTTTAAGAAGATGAATTGCAGAAATAGGTGAGGTTTAGCCATTTGTGGCTGTGATAACTAGTGATGACCCGTAGGCAGGGGAACTTTCTACGTGGGGCACAATCTCACTAACGCTATCATTATCATTATTAATGGCACTTGACACAAGCCATTGCCACACATGACAATCATCCTCAGTTAGTTGACAAATGGCCTCCCACTGTTGGAATTGTTACGGCTCCATAGTTGACTTGCCACGAAGCCAAGTGTTTCCCTTCGATGGCATGCTGATATGTGTCATGACATTGCAGGGTTGTTTGACATGAATTGTCAGACCAGCAACGTAAGTACATATCAGGGTAGTGTTCAGTAGGGAGCACAATAAAATATATATATATTTTTTTTTATTACAGAAAAATGTATTAAACATTTCTTATTGGATAATTAAGTCCAGGAAGTCCCTCACTGTTTCAGTATTTTTTTTCAATTTGGTGCCTAATAGACATGACCTTGGTATATTAAGAAGGGTTCAAATGAAGAGTTAAAGCATGTCTTATGCCCAATTAGATCGCAAATGGTGATAGATTGGGTAAATGTTAAAGAGCAAGTAAAAATAACACGGAAAGTGATCATGTGAAGAAGAATTGCCCTGATATTAATGGCTTGTTTGAAACTTGTAAGAGGATTTGACAAAGGACATAGAGTAGAGTCAAACTGACCTCCAACAGGTCAAAGTAACATGTTCCAAGACAATCCCGAGCAAGGAAAAAAAATACCCGTAGAAACTGTTTCTCGACAGGGGAGAGATTCTGCTCATACAGTACAATAGATTACTCAAATCTAAATATAAACGTGTCTCTTCGTCATACAGACTTGTCATCTATTAGTGTTGATTCCCCATAAGAGCATACATTACTCATGCTACAAATAAACAAGTACACAGACATTTGCTGAAAGGATATTGTCACAGATTCCTATTGGATACAGGTATCCTAATATGTTGATGGTAATGAGAAGCTTGTCAAAACGTTTTTGCATACAGTGTGTATCTACACATATTAGCAGATAAATACAGTATTCTGGGTCTATGCCCTGTAGCTTTAACACAACACAAACATTATGGTTATAACAGATCCAATTACGATTAAGTGGTTTTCTAACAGCTGTATAAGATTGTCTTAAAATATATTTTTAACATGTTTCCAGAAGTCTTACATGTTTTCAAATATATAACACAATCTGGTAGACGACCACTACATCTTAATCTATCTTGGATCTATTGGATGCATACGCACTTTATGTATGGTACACTAAGTTGCGTGCTCAGTCCCCTCCTGTACTCCCTGTTAACCCATAACTGCATGGTCAAGCACGACTCCAACACCATCATTAAGTTTGCTGACGACACACCAGTGGTAGGCCTGATCACTGACAATGATGAGACAGTCTATAGGGAGGAGGTCAGAGACCTGTCAGTGTGGTGCCAGGACAACAACCTCTCCCTCAATATAATGCATGACAAAGGTACTGATCGTGGACTACAGGAAAAGGCGGGCCGAACAGGCCCCCATTAACATGGATGGGGCTGTAGTTGACCTGGTTGAGAGTTTAAAGTTCCTTGCTGTCCCCATCACCAACAAACTATCATGGTCCAAACACACCAAGACAGGAGACTGAAAAGATTTGGCATGGGTCCCCAGATTGTCAAAATGTTCTACAGCTGCACCATCGAGAGCTTCCTGACCGATTGCATCACCGCCTGGTATGGCAACTGCTGGGTATCTGACCATAAGACGCAACAGAAGGTAGTCCAGTACATCACTGGGGCCAGGCTTCCTGTCATCCAGGACCTATATACTAGGTGATGTCATAGGATGGCCCGAAACATTGTCAAAGACTCCAGTCACCCAAGTCATAGACTGCTTGTAAGTAAGCATGTGACAAATACAATTTTATTTGATTTTAAATTAACCAGATATTTATGGAGAAATTGAATTTGGTCAAATATAAATAGACCATATTTATTTCTGATTAAATCAATCAACCATCAGGCACCATATGGTATAGTTACCAGTTATATTTGATACTTCAAAGTACCACAAAATACCCATTATTACCACATAATGCCTTTAGTAAATACCAGGGCCCGAATTCACAAGGAAATGTCTTCTTAAGTGCCATTTAACCCTTTAACTACATACTTGAAAAAAACGTACGGGAAGTTGTTATTCAAAGCAGATGTGAATCTTGGATCAGGTAAATACTGATGGAAACAAATAACGTCAAATAAAGCACTACCACCATTTCTATCCCAGACAGATGGTGCCGTACCTATAAAAGTACAATACCTAGTCTTAAGGACAGTAGTCCCAGCTGTGTCTGTCTGATTGAGTGAGAGTGATACTGACCTTCAGCCGTTTTCACCGAGACAGTATTAAAAAGCCCCAGCCAGCCCCTCTATTAAGGCCTGACCTTGCCAAGGATCCACTGACCTGACGGATATTACTGGGATAAATCAAACTTTCATGCCATGTTCACTTGTCCACTACAGTGGGAAAGATATGGCTTTCTGAGTTAAACTGGAGAGAAATGGATGATCTGTCTGTGTGTGGGTGGGGTTGTTGTTGTGTGTCGATTCTTATTTTCATTTCATTTGATTTATTTAGCCGGGATAGTCCACCCAGGAACAATTGCCACTGTTTTCCAGGAAGTCCTGGGTTCAATAAAAACATACACGTCACAGAAAAGTTGTCTAAATTAAAAACCATACACAGAAGCGTACACAGCATACTCACCAGCATACTGTACACACAAAAGCAGCACAGCTGAAATCACAACATACACAGAAGCACACGCACATGCAGCTGCATACATACAAAATCATACTCACATCACATCAGTCTGGATTTGTGTACAGCTCGTTTGAAGGCAGATATGCCAGCTAGCTGTTGTGTGGTGAAGTTCAGCTTGTTGCAGAGCAGTGGTCCAAAGAACTGCAGAAGGTTGTGCCAGCATGTGCGGGTCCCTTGTTCATAGGCTTTGACTGCTGCTCTAGTACACCCCCGGTCTGACATGTATCCAGGCAGTTAGTTTAGCTGTGAAAACAATCTTTAGGGTGTTGTAATGGATCCTGATCGTCAATGGTTCAATTCCAGTTTTCTTGTAGAAGAACCTCTGTCTTTATGTGTTCCCTCCGTGAATGCCTGGTCATGACACGAGCAGCCCTGTTGATGATACGCTGTAACTGTTTAAATCTAAATCTTCCAGCTTTGCCTTGAACACATCTGCACATGACACAGTATCATCATCCATGGTAGGGTGCTCTGTGATATAGGTGAAGGTGTCCTTCAGATGGTCATAGTTTTTTTGCCACAGTGTTGGCAGTTCTAGAAGTGAAATTCCAATGTCGGTGCGTTTTTCGGCAAGCGTGCACATCCAGTCTGTTCAAGCAACATCACCCTCTTGGTCGACTTGCAAAAAAAAAAAAGGTGATGAAGCTGCTCAGTGTCGCAAAGAAAACCTTAAATTGGGAATTAACTTCGTGCTCTGACTAAGAACTAAATTGAGCCGGTGTGCATAGCAATGCACAGAAGTGGCACTCTGAGCTAGTTCTCTTACTTTTGCATGCAGGCCATTTTAAAGGATCAGGCCCTTTTTAAAAAAAATGTTCGCCTAAAATGACATACCCAAATCTAACTGCCTATAGCTCAGGACCTGAAGCAAGGATATGTATATTCTTGATACCATTTGAAAGGAAACACTTTGAAGGTTGTGGACATGTTAAATTAGTCTAGGAGAATATAACACATTTTTTTACATTTTCATTTTATTTCACCTTTATTTAACCAGAAAGGCCAGTTGAGAACAAGTTCTCATTTACAACTGCGACCTGGCCAAGATAAAGCAAAGCAGTGCGACAAAAACAACAACAGAGTTACACAAACAAATGTACAGTCAATAACACAATAGAAAAATATACGTAGAGTGTGTGCAAATGTAGAAGAGTAGGGAGGTAGCCAATGAATAGGCCATAGAGTTGAAATAATTACAATTTAGCATTAACACTAGAGTGATAGATGTGCAGATGATGATGTGCAAGTAGCGATACTGGGGTGCAAAGAGCAAAAGGGTAAGTAATAATATGGGGATGAGGTAGTTGGGTGGGCTATTTACAGATTGGCTGTGTACAGGTACAGGTACTGTGATCGGTAAGCTGCTCTGACAGCTGATGCTTAAAGTTAGAGAGGGAGATATAAGACTCCAGCTTCAGTGATGTTTGCAATATGTTCTAGTCATTGGCAGCAGAGAACTGGAAGGAAAGGCGGCCAAAGGAAGTGTTGGCTTTGGGGATGACCAGTGAAATATACCTGCTGGTGGGTGTTGCTATGGTGACCAGTGAGCTGAGATAAGGCAGGGCTTTACCTAGCAAAGACTTATAGATGACCTGGAGCCAGTGGGTTTGTCAACGAATATGTAGTGAGGGCCAGCCAACAAGAGCATACAGGTCGCAGTGTTGTGTAATATATGGGGCTTTGGTGACAAAAAAGATGGCACTGTAATAGACTACATCCAGTTTGCTGAGTAGAGTGTTGGAGGCTATTTTGTAAATTACATCGCCAAAGTTAAGGTTGGGTAGGATAATCAGTTTTACACGGGCAGCATGAGTGAAGGAGGCTTTGTTGCGAAATAGGAAGCCGATTCTAGATTTAATTTTGGATTGGTGATGTTTGAGTTGAGTCTGGAAGGAGAGTTTATAGTCTAGGCACCTAGGTATTTGTAGTTGTTGTTGCTGCAGGGGATGCTGAGATGTTGGCTGGGGTTGGAAAGCATGGCCAGCCATATAAAAATGCTTTTTGAAATTCTCGATTATCGTAGATTTATCGGTGGTGTCAGTGTTTCCTATCCTCAGTGCAGTGGGCAGCTGGGAGGAGGTGCTCTTATTCTCCATGGACTTTATAGTGTCCAAAAACATTTTGGAATTAGTGCTACTGGAAACACATTTTTGTTTGAAAAAGCTAGCCTTAACTTTCCTGACGCAGTATATTGGTTCCTGACTTCCATGAAAAGTTGCATATTGCGGGGGATATTCGATGCTAATACAGAATGCCACAGGATGTTTTTGTGCTGGTCAAGGGCAATCAAGTTTTGGGTGAGCCAAGGGCTACATCTGATTTTAGTTCTATTTTTTTTAAATGGGGCGTGCTTATTTAAGATGGTGAGGAAGCACTTTTGAAGAGCAACCAGGCATCCTCTCTTGACGGGGTGAGGTCAATATCCTTCCAGTATACCCGGGCCAGGTTGATTAGAAAGGCCTGCTCGCTGAAGTGTTTGAGGGAGTGTTTGACAGTGATGAGGGGTGCTCATTTGACCAATTACGCAAGAAGGTAATGAGGCAGTGATCGCTGAGATCCTGGTTGAAGACAGCAGAGGTGTATTTAGAGGGCAAGTTGGTCAGGATTATATCTAAGAGGGTGCCCATGGTTACGGATTTAGTGTTGTACCTGGTAGTTTCCTTGATAATTTGTGTGAGATTGAGGTCATCTAGCTTAGATTGTAGGAGAGCCGGGCTGTTAAGCATGTCCCAGTTTAGGTCACCTAATAATGCGAACTCTGAAGATAGATGGGGACGATCAATTCACATATGGTGTCCAGGGCACAGCTGGGGACTGAGGGGGGTCTATAGCAAGCGGCAACGGTGAGAGACGTTTTTCTGGAGAGGTGGATTTTTAAAAGTAGAAGCTCAAATTTTTTGGACAGAGACCTGGATAATATGACAGAACTCTGCAGGCTATCTCTGCAGTAGATTGCAACTCCGCCCCCTTTGGCAGTTCTATCTTGTCGGACAATGTTATAGTTAGGGATGGAATTTTTTTTTTTGTGTCCTTCCTAAACTAGAATTCAGACACGGCTAGGACATTGTGGTTGGTGGAGTGTGCTAAAGCAGTAAGTAAAACAAACTTAGTGAGGAGGCTTTTAATGTTAACATGCATGAATCCAAGGCTTTTACAGTTACAAAAGTCAACAAATGAGAGCGCCTGGTGAATGGGAGTAATACTGGGTGCTGCAGGACCTGGGTTAACCTCTACATCACCAGAGGAACAGATGAGGAGTAGGATAAGGGTAGGGCTGAAGGCTATAAGAACTGGTCGTCTAGTGCGTTTGGAACAGAGTGTAAAAGGAGCAGATTTCTGGGCGCAAAAGAATAGATTCAAAGCATAATGTGCAGACAAGGGTATGGTAGGATGTGAGTACCGTGAAGGTAAACCTAGGCTTTGAGTGACGATGAGAGAGGTTTTGTCTCTAGAGTCACCATTTAAGACAGGTGAGGGGGGTAGAACAAAAGGGATAGCTAAGGCATATTGAGCTGGGCTGGAGGCTCGACAGTGAAACAAGACAATAATCACTAACCAAAACAGCAATAGACAAGGCATATTGCCATTAGGGAGAGGAATGTGTAGCCAAGTAATCATAGGGTCCAGTGAGTAGCTAGGCGAGCTGGAGACACGGCGATTCAGACAGCTAGCAGATGTGCCTCAGGGGGATGTTGTAGCGGGAGAGCCTGTTGAAACCCCCTCGAACGGTTACGTCGGCAGACGAGTCGTGATGGATCGGCGGTGCTCCGTGTCGGCTGCAAAGGGTTCAGGCCAATTGACAAAAGAGGTATTGAAGCCCAGGAATTGTCTGATGGATCTCTTCGGGTAGCCGTGAGATGGGCCTAGCTCCAGGCTAGCTCCAGGCTAACAGGTGCATGCTTCGGTTACAGAGACATTTGCCAGGAGTAGCCACTCAAGCTAGCTGCGATGATCCGGTGTAAAGGTTCAGAGCTTGAGGTAGGAATCTGGAGATGTGTTAGAGAAAAAGCATTAGCCACTCAAGCTAGCTGCGATGATCCGGTGTAAAGGTTCAGAGCTTGAGGTAGGAATCCGGAGATGTGTTAGAGAAAAAGCAGTTCGATATGCTCTGGGTTGATATCGCGCTGTGCAGACTGGCAGGAATTGACCGGGCTGAGGCTGGCTGATGTCCGAGTTAACTGTGATGACCCCTAGCAGTGGCTAACTGACTACTTGCTAGTTAGCTGGCTAGCTTCTGTTGGGGGTTCCGGTTCTAAAGTATAAAAAATAGCAGATCCATACCACATTGGTTGCAGGAGAGTATGTTGCAATTGAGCTTAAAAATGTAAAAAATATATAGGAAATATATACGAATAAAAAATATATATACCCGGGATGGGATAAGACAAGACAAGTCAAAGACGTCTGACTGCCACGCCATCGTGGATTTTAGATCCAATCATCTTTGAAATGCAAGAGAATGGCCATAATGTATTATTCCAGCCCATGAGCAATTTAGATTTTTTCAGATTTTAGATTTAGATTTTTTTTTGTGTATGTGCAAAGTGTTAGACTGATCAAATGAACCATATGTTCAAAATGTTGTATCAAGACTGCCCAGTTGTGCCTAAATGGTTTATTAATACACTTTCAAGTTCATAACTGTGCACTCTCCTCAAACAATATCATGGTATTACTTCACCACAATAGCTACTGTAAATTGGACAGTGCAGTTAACAAGAATTTAAGATTTCTGCCAATATCAGATTTGTCTATGTCCTGGGAAATGTTCTTGTTACTTACAACCCCATGCTAATCACATTAGCCTCTGTTAGCTCAACTGTCCCGCGGGGGACCCACCGATCTTGTAGAGGTTTTAATAAATGTGAAGTTTGTACATCGCAAATTCACAGACACCTAGTAAGAGTGTAAAGTACAATAGTACTTTATTGATCCCAAGTTGGGAAATTATTTGATCACTCAGCATCACCAATAAATTACAGGGACAACATAACTATCAATCACAAACACATGATTAACATGAACATATGAAGGTTCATGCATCTTAGCCATAGAAGATAGAGACCAATTTAAAAAGGTGAGCCATGCTGTTGTCTATCCTACTGGGGAAACAAGCAACAACAAAGTCCTGCCAAAAAAGGCATCGTACATCAATGAATCATTGCACGCATTAAAAAGTCTCACAGCTATGGGTTAGAATGACCGTCTAAACCTCTCAGTGGAGATTCTGGACAGGATGAACATGCTGTTGAACCTGCTTCTCTGCTGCATTAAAGTGCTCTGAAGTGGGTGTCATTGGCCATGATTATGTGTGTCTGATAGCGTTCAGCCTTTTTATGACCATAAAGTCTATCCACTGGGCACAGACATCAATTCAATGTCTATTTCACTTTGGTTCAACGTAAATTCATTGAAAAAAATGTGGAAACAACGTTGATTCAACCAGTGTGTGCCCAGTGGGTATTTTTTTTAACCTGTGTGGTACATGTGTGAAGTTCCAACAAAAGCTGTCCCCTCGCTCTTCCTGTTTATAGAATAATGCATTCTGGGATCTGACGCCCCTCAAAGTTTGGTTTGTGTTAATGCGTTCAAACTGAAAGGTCATTGGGCCATTGTGTTCAGAATTATTCACACTTAAAAGCAATTACGCTTCATTTCTCTCTCTTCATTCCTGGCTCGGACTCTGATAAAAAAAGAAAAGAGAGAAAAGAAGAGAGAGTCTAAAGGAAGCTAATTACTTCCCAGGGTTTGAACCTGTTGACTCCCATTAAAGCTCAGCCGGGGTGCAAATTGAGGTCGGGTATCAGAGAGAAGCAGGCGGCCGCCCTGTCACTTCACTCTATGGTGTTTATATGATGGCTGGTCGAGAGGGTTAGGCGGGTGAGGAGATGGTGGAAGAGGAAGGCCAGGAGCGGATGTAAAGGCTACTTCTGTCATTCCAAACACTATAGATGTGACTTGTTTTTATATGGCATCTGGTCAAGAGGGTGAGGAGATGGTAGAGTTAGAAGGCACTAACGTCTGAGTTAGTTGTGAGTCTGACAGGAGGGTGTAAGCATGTGTCTTGACAACAGTGGGTTACCACTGTTCTCATATACTTCCACTGAGACAATGAACAAAACTTTATCACAGATCACAATTTCTTTTCACAATTTCACAATTTCTCTCAATTTCTCTTTTCTCTCTTGCTTTAAAGCTGCAAAATGTTACTTTTTAGGATACCAAACAAATTCACATAGAAAGGTAGGTTACAGATCTGTCATTATCATTGAAACAAGTCTAAAATGTCATAGATCTGATCCACATGTGCTATTTCTATGCTTCCCATTCTTAAGTTTTGTTTTTGTGTCTTTTACTTTCTGGTTTGTACACTAGCTTCAAACAGCGGAAAATACAATATTGTTGGTTATGGAAAATATATTTCAAACCGGTTTAGATGTTACAATGATTCTCTACACTATTCTACTTGCTTTTTTGTCACATAAATTGAAATTAGCCAAACTATTAGAATTTTAGCAACCAGGAAATGGTGGAGCAATTTCTGCATAGTGCATCTCTATAACATTACCAATTTCCCTCTTAATCTCATTAGTTCATAAATCCTCATTTAACTATGCGGAGGAGCTGTCCTTTCCCATTTGGCAAAACCACAACAATCCATCTCTCACTAACACAGAGCTAGCATTACAAGCAATATGGAACTACAAATGGAGATTAACAGGATTAGCTGTCCTCATAACGCATGTCCAATTACTGCACAGACACAAGTGTGAATTGTTTTAATAGTGGATCATCCCTCAACCTGTGTTCTAGTGGAGCTGTAATGGAGGTGGTTCTGTAATAACTAGGCTTTAGCTCAGTGGGCTAACACAGTCTTGTGGTGCATTACCCGGGTTCAACCCGGGCCGGTCACAGAGAAATGGTTAGGGGTCACCATAAGCTAATGATTCCTACTTGAGTTTTCCATCCATCCAACAGTTAGTTGCCATAAAGCTCAAACACCTTTGATTCTCTGAACCCGTGAAGTCGCCATATTGGTCACCACTGAATTGGGAATGATAGACAGGTTTTAAGCTGGACTGGATGGATGAGGAAACACACTGCACCTGGCCTATGTATTATGCATAGTGATATCTCCCTGAAGCACGCTTTAGTCTTTCTACTAATTGCTCTGTGTAGTGAGGGAGAGAGGGACGGGGAGAAAGAAAAATGTAATCGCCCATCTGTCGTCAAGGTCACTTGCTTTAAAGCTGCAAAATGTAACTTTTTAGGATACTAAACAAATTCACATAGAAAGGTAGGTTGCAGATCTGTCATTAGCATTGAAACAAGTCTAAAATGTCATAGATCTGATCCACATGTGCTATTTCTCATCACAAACACATCAGGACTAAAATATGTGCTGACTCCGGGGTGCGAATTGAATTGTTATGTTTTTATCGACAAGGATTTTATTCACTGGTAGTTGTTGCAATCTCATAGAAAATGACTAATCCATTTTTGGCACAATGGAACCGCAACTTGAACTTGGACAGTCTTGAGTCTTATCTTTACATAACACTTAACTAGTACGCTACAAGTGTAAGCAATTGACAAATGGACTGTTGGCATAATGGTTATATTTTTTATAGTTTACTTGAATATTCAGTACTGTATGCAATTTCCATTTGAGCCTTACTCAGTTATTACAACTGTATACTTCCAAACTTCTTACACAATACTTTTACTTATTCTGTAAGGGTGAGGTTGGGTTCATATCATCAATGAAAAATATATATTTACCTTCGCATAAGCTCAAATGTAGTTGTTATAGTGGACAGGAAACCTTGTTTTAGTCTCGGGGTGACATTCGTGAAAGCAAATTGCAATGAGCTCTGACGACACTCACCGTAACATTTGAAATGGAGCATTCTTTTAAGGCAAATTCAGAATACTCCGACTCGTGATTGTATGCCACACATCATGCTGTTTACAAATAAGGATCTCCTCTACATGCACGTTATTAAAGTACTTTTTTGCATGACAAAAATGTTGCCCTTTAGCTCTGAAGAAAGAATGGAGAATAAGAAGGAAAGATGGGTGCCCATGTGTCACAGGCAGGCAACACAGAGAGACTGATTGGAAGCAACGTTAGGTAATGACAGTTCACTGGGTGTCATCCTTGGCCAGCGTGCCGCCCAAGACAAAGTGACCTCCAATTTTCTCTGATTGTTTCAAGTGAGAACAGATATCTGTAGACAAAGGTTTTGACGCACACACATGCACATACACACAAAAACACAGGCACACAAATGCATGTGCACACACCTACACAAACAAATATACAGTCACACACACAGGCACACACACAAGCGCATTTAATCTTTCTCACACACACACACACACACACACACACACACACACACACACACACACACACACACACACACACACACACACACACACACACACACACACACCTGAAAGGAATGCACCCTGTTTCGTTAACAACACTGCACACTACTGTGCAGTGGCTACAACACGTACAACCTGCTAACCTACACGTTTTCCAAACATGTTCACTTCTGTCACAGCTGCAAACCACACATTTCCTCAATCGATCCTAGGGACCGACAGCTGAGAAACAGCCTTTGAAAAACAAATGGTGCAACAAGGGACTGCGGGATGCATTATCTATTATCTCTGGCTCTTTTAGTCTTTTCAGGGAGAGGAAATCGAATGAGAATATACAGACCGTAATATACAGGCCGTAACAAAGCTGCCTATCAGATGGAGCATTATTCCTACATAGAGACACGGAAGCATAGATCCTCCATAGAATATTGCATTTGACAGTCCTTAGAAACAGGCAGAATTATTGAGATTGTATGGCAAGAGCATACAAATGACAATACTAGAAAAGGGATGTTGTTTATTTTCTGGCTTGAACAGATTGCATTCACATCATGACAGCATGCCCACAAGTCACCACAGTCATATTCATTAGTGCACACCGTAGCAAACCTTTGTGCAATGAAAAAACTTTTGCAATGAAAATTACAGGTAAGTACAGGTAATCCATCACATTTCGGTTGGTTTTCTTCTGTTTGGTTTCTAGGCAATACGACCCCGAAAGAACAGATCAGTTTTGACATAAACAGCACTGAAATTGGCCCTACCAATAGTTACGTGTCAAATTGTTTTGAGGAGAAAAGAGCTGTAATTAATCCATTCTGAGGACTCAATTCTGAATGACAATCAGTACAATTCACTAAATAAGCAACATAACAGTATATAGTGGCTTGCGAAAGTATTCACCCCCTTGGCATTTTTCCTATTTTGTTGCCTTACAACCTGGAATTAAAATGGATTTTGGGGGGGTTTGTATAATTTGATTTACACAACATGCCTACCGCTTTGAAGATGCAAAAATACTGAAAACTTGAGCGTGCATAACTATTCACCCCCCCCCCCCCCCCCCCCCCCCCCCCCAAAGTCAATACTTTGTAGAGCCAGGGGTATGTCTCTATAAGCTTGGCACATACTGTATCTAGCCACTGGGATTTGTTCCCATTATTCAAGGCAAAACTGCTACAGCTCCTTCAAGTTGGATGGGTTCCACTGCTGTACAGCTATCTTTAAATCATACCACATATTCTCAATTGGATTTAAGTCTGGGCTTTGACTATGACATTCCAAGACATTTAAATGTTTTCCCTTAAACCAATCAAGTGTTGCTTTAGCAGTATGCTTAGGATCATTGTCCTGCTTGAAGGTGAACCTCCGTCCAAGTCTCAAATATCTGGAAGACTAAAATAGGATTCCCTCAAGGATTTCCTCGTATTTAGCGCCAACCATCATTCATTCAATTCTGACCAGTTTCCCAGTCACTGCAGATGAAAAACATGGTGTTCTTGGGGTGATGAGAGGTGTTGGGTTGCAGCTCCTTCAGGGTTATCTTTGGTCTCTTTGTTGCCTCTCTAATTAATGCCCTCCTTGCTTTGTCTGTGAGTTTTTGTGGGCGGCCCTCTCTTGGCAGGTTTGTTGTGGTGCCATATTATTTCAAAAAAAAATTTAAATGTATTTTCATGGTGCTCTGTGGGATGTTCAAAGTTTTGGATATTTTTTTAGAACCCAATCCTGATCTGTACTTCTCCACAACTTTGTCCCTGACCTGTCTGGAGAGCTCCTTGGTCTTCATGGCGCTGCTTGTTTGGTGATGCCCCTTGATTAATGTTGTTGCAGACTCTGGGGCCTTTCAGAACAGGTGTATATAAACTGAAATCATGTGACATTTAGATTGCACACAGGTGGACTTTATTTAATTAATTATGTGATTTCTGAAGGTAATTGGTTGCACCAATTACACACCATCTTAAGTGGTGTGTGCATATGTATTCACCCCATAGCAAAGGGGGGTAAATACATATGCACACACTACTTTTCCGTTTTGTATTTTTTTGAAATAAGTTATTTTTTAAATTTAAAATCCATGAAAATCTATATAAAATCAACATGAATTTGCAATGCAAGAATGTGCATTCAACATGACCATTCCCTGAGTTAACGCATGGAGATAGACAGAATCAGAATGAATTCACACATTTTTCTTCCTACCTAGCAAATGTCTACAGACTCATTGGTACAAAACACAATTCAAAGGCACCAAAAGAGTGAACAGAGTTCAAAGCATTTGGCTTGTTGTCCATAAATTGTAGCTGAACACTAACACACTGGCTAGATAGCTAGAATACTAGAGCCAGGTAGCAGTACCCTAAACAGGTGACCCAAAATGTTATATTATCTGACTCAACTAAAACACACATGCTTGAGTTGAGAGGTGATTTGCTGAAGGCAATACTGAAAAACAGTTTTACAGCATTGAAAGCTAAGATTATCCACTCATCTCTCATTCCTTCCTGCATTTGTAAAAAACTTTTTGTGTCTGTTTTGAAATTGATACGCAATTCAGTGAAATGCCAGGCTTTCCTGCCATACTAGCCAGCTAAATTGTGAGACAATTCACTCACATTGTTACTAGCTAACAAGCTATCTACTGCCATCAAAACATGCAATAAAATGCAAATTAATTACTTAAAAATCATACAATGCGATTTTCTGGATTTCTGATTTTTTCCACAAATCAGAAAGCTCAAACTCAGTTAATATACCAGACAGGCAAGTGGCTGACCGCAGGTGATGTTCTTCAGTTGTGCGATCAACAGTAAAATCCACTGTACAGTCCCAGTCCCCCCCTAAAACCATACACCCCTCTGGGTCACACTGTCTTAAGGTTTCCTTTATTTGATCGAATACAGCAATACGCTCTGTACTCTCATTAGAAGCATAAACATAAAATAAACAAATGAAAAACATAACATCCGCCTTGACCAATAAAACCTGACCCTTGACAATCTCTGACAATCACAGTCACCCCAAAGCCTGAGGAAAACAACATTGCCACACCAGCACTGAAATTAGTACCATGACTGAATATATGCTGCCCCTCCCACCACATACCCCACCTTCCCCTATTAATACTAAAGAACCTACCCTTAGTACCTCCATATAGAAAAGAGAAAGGAAAAGCAAAATATACCACAGAGAAGCCAGAAAAAGAGAAAAAAACACCCTATGAGGCATGATCATTATCGTTTTAATTTAATCTTAACCTTACCATGTTTCCCATTACCTTTTCCTGCCGTGACAGCAGTAACACATTTCCTCAAGCGAAAACACTTCTTCTTACTCAACCCTAACCCCACCTTCTTTAACATCATAGTTGACCTCACAAACTTATCAATATCAAAAAATTCTGCCAATTTGACAGATTTCCCAAAAGTCTGATCCAGGAACCCATTTACCTCATCTAGATTGTAAATTGAGTGGTCGCCAGCTGCTATCATATCAGTGACAAGCCCCACCTGAACCCCCTCATGTACCCCATTACTTGTTGTGGGCATCTCCTCCACTGCCTGGGAGACTAGCTCCACATGAACCCCTGATGTACCCCATCACTCGTACTGGGCATCTCCTCACCAGTTTGAGGAAATGGTTCCCCAGATCCGTACTTACCTCCTACAACAATATTTTTCTGCTGGATAACAGACGCTATTTTCCCGTCTGGTACAAGTTGCAACTCCGTACCCTCAACACGGACAACTTGTTCCTCAGCAACAGGTGCTTGTCACTGCTCTACCATTGTCGGCCCACCTCTCCCTCCATCAGTGGGCCAAAGGGTTACGAGGTCCACCTGTGACCCTCCCTGCGCCTTCTCCCTTTTCGGGCAAGCATGTTGCTTATGGCCAACATCCCCACACTCAAAACACAGTTAACTACCTGTACTAGCATAAGCCATATACAGTCTATTGTCATACTTGACTTTAAACCATAACTCCAAAGTCTGCTCTGGTGAGTCCAAAAACATAAACACCTGTCGCCAAAACGACATAACCTGTTTCAAAAATGGGTGTTTGCAACCAAACGCGACATAACCTCTTTCAAAGTCGGGTGTTTGCAACCCAACGGGACAATCTTAATTGAACTTGCACGGAGAAAAAAGTGGAGTAACTTCAATAAACATATCTTTAAGAAGTATGCCATGCTCAACCATACGATCAACAAGACGCTCTTCTTTATGAAAAAACACCACCACTTTTTTCATCCGCGACGCATAAGCAACATTCTCATAGTCTACCTTCTATCCTACAGGGACCAGAAACTCCTCCACAGTGACAGTAGCTTCAGTAACACACCAAAAGCCATGCCAAAGTGACAGGGACGGCGTCCCCATATGGGTCACCATCCCGGCCAAAGCCAGGGCAATTTCGACAAGAAAAAAATATACTTAATTCTACCACAACAAATAAATTAAATAAATAATCACCTTAACCTTTTTGGGATAGGGGGCAGCATTTTCACTTTTGGATGAATAGCGTGCCCAGAGTGATCTGCCTCCTACTCTGTCCCAGATGCTAATATATGCATATTATTATTGGTATCGGATAGAAAACACTCTGAAGTTTCTAAAACTGTTTGAATGATGTCTGTGACTAAAACAGAACTCATATGGCAGGCGAAAACCTGAGAAAGATCCAACCAGGAAGTGGGACATAGTTTTTATAAAATCTTTGTTTTATACTCAAGTAATATCACAAATACTGGTTTTAGATTCCGTCTCTCACAGTTGAAGTGTACCTATGATAAAAATTACAGACCTCTACATGCTTTGTATGTATAAAAACCTGCAAAATCGGCTGTGTGTCAAATACTTGTTCTCCCCACTGTATGTCACTCCCTTTGGTTTCTTCCCTTCCTTCCTTTTTTTCTGTGTCATGTCTGTGTGCGGTTAGTGTTTCTTGCTTTGTATTATGAACCGCATATTTATTAATAGTCACTCCCTGTACTTGCTTCCTGACTCTCAGCGTAAATCTTTACACAGGGATATAAAAAATATATAATCTTAAGCTAAAAAGTTTTTGCCCATTTCTCTAAAAAGAGGGATGCCGTACCCTCACTTTCCCCCCTCAATTCGATCACTGCCAATAGTTGAAGAGAGGAAGAATAACTATCAGCAATCCATGGATGATAGTATACCACACCTGTCTGATATGCTTTGTGTGTCTTGCAATCTTCTACTGACGGTGCCATCTTCTGGAATGTGTTTGCTTTCCCTTTCCTCTCCCTTGTCCATACCTCTGTAACCTTTCAGGCTAGTATCACTACAATCAGTACAGAGACGTCGTAAGATGTTATTGTAAGTTATAATTTGTAACTAATTTTGCCCACTGAAACCATTGACTTTATTTGTTGAACGTTCTTCTTGTTTTACACCACAGAGCCAAAGAGAGCTCAAAGACCAATGACCAGAGACCAAAATGTCCCGGTGTACTGGCTGTTCAGAGTGTGTGACAGGTCAGATATATTCATTCTAGATGTGCATTATTTTTTATCAACCTTTATTTTTTTTTATAGATATTCAAGTATAGAATACAGTGATCTCATTTTTTATATCAACAACGTTGAATTGGTTTGGATATTTTACTTCTCCAGATCAACTAGCTAGTTGTTTGGATTTGAAATACCAGCCTAGATGTCACGTTCTGACCTTTATTTCCTTTGTTTTGTATTTATTTAGTATGGTCAGGGCGTGAGTTGGGGTGGGCAGTCTATGTTTGTTTTTCTATGATTTGGGGATTTGTATGTTTCGGCCTAGTGTGGTTCTCAATCAGAGGCAGGTGTCATTAGTTGTCTCTGATTGAGAATCATCCTTAGGTAGCCTGGGTTTCACTGTTTGTTTGTGGGTGTTTGTTTCTGTGTCTGTGTTTTTCACCACACGGTACTGCTTTGGGTTTCGTTCATTCCACGTTTATTGTTTTTTGTATTCAGTTGTTCATGTGTACTATTTCTTCTTAAAAGAACCATGGACACTTACCACGCCGCATATTGGTCCTCCGATCCTTCTCGCCTCTCCTTTTCGGAAGAAGAGGAGGAAATCCCTTACACTAGATCTTGCTAGATCATCTCCTCTCCTGTAGCCAAGGACCAATATGTTTTCATGTGTGCAGTTTTCTGTACATTGCATTGGAATGGTTGATTAAACTGCTGGACGGCAGGTTCTCAATTAGAGTACTTAGCTGCATTTTTGCTGCTTTTGATGTGCATCTCATCTGTGGAAACCATGGGAACGAAAGATGCAACTAGACACCGGTACACAAGAGAGAGCCTGCTTCATCATAGGCATCAATACAACTCTCCACCAAGACTGGAGAAGATGCCTGACATATTCAAGCCACACCAGCAAGCCCGTGTTTGAATAGAACAACCCAGGAAGCGAGGGGTAAGAGAGGGAGTGAGGCTGGGGGGTGTTCGCTCCACCATCAGAGACGGAGGCTAAATGCTGCATTGTGATGGACAGAGCTGAACCCTTTTTGGGACAGCAGACAGAGGACCAATCATATCAGTTTGCAGCCTTCCTTGGTTAAGAGGAGAACACACAGCGAACTGCTACACTTGAAGTCAAGTCGAGACAGGCAGAGAACAAAGGGATCTGTGAGTACAGATCTCGGGTCTGTCCTTGGGGTAAGAGGTATGCACTTTTTTTTTACATCATGTAGAGGGTCGGTCCCTTGTTTCATGAGCTGAAATAAAAGATCCCCACATCTCTGCTTGTGAGCATTTCCCCTTTGCCAAGATAATCTTTCATTAGTCTATAATTTGCCAAGACAGTACCGTTCATGATGCTTCAATGCTTCCTAGGGTTGTGTCAAGTTGGCTCGATGTTCTTTGGGTGGTGGACCATTCTTGATGCACTCGGGAAACTGTTGAGTGTGAAAAACCCAGCAGCGTTCACATGCACTTAAATCTTTTGCCTTGCCCAATCACCCTCTGAATGGCACACATACACAATCCATGTCTCAATTGTCTCAAGGCTTAAAACCCCTTCTTTAGTTAACCTGTCTCCTCAACTTCATCTGCACTGATCTGTCTGTCTCCAGTTTATTCAGAAAGTATTCAGACACCGGGACTTTTTCTACATTTTGTTACGTTATAGCCTTCCTTACTCTAAAATAGACTAAATTGTTTTTTTTTCTTTCTCATTAATCTACACACAATAGCCCATAATGACAAATCAAAAACTGTTTTTTATAAATGTTTCAAATGTATTAAAAAGCCAGAACTGAAATATCACATTGACATAAGTATTCAGACCCTTTCCTCAGTACTTTGTTGAAGCATCTTTGGCAGAGATTACAGCCTCGAGTCACATGCGCCGAATACAACAGGTAGACCTTACAACCCACAATGCCGTTAAAAAAAAAAAGTGTTAAGTAAACAGATAAGTAAAAAATGTAAATAACAAATAATTAAAGAGCAGCAGTAAAATAACAGTAGCGGTACAGAGTCAATGTGTTGGGTCTCAGGTTACTCAAGGTAATTGAGGTAATATGTACATATAGGTAGAGTTAAAGTGACTATGCATTAATAATAAACAGAGAGTAGCAGCAGCGTAAAAGGGGGGACAACGCAAATAGTCTGTGTAGCCATTTCATTAGCTGTTCAGGAGTCTTATGGCTTGGGGGTAGAAGCTGTTAAGAATCCTTTTGGACCTCGACTATCTATCTATAACGTCCACCACACTTCCACTTCCCTTCTCAGAAACCCATTCTGCAGTTGCCAAGCAACTACCTAACATGGCACTAGTTTACAGAGAGAGAAAAGTCCAACCACACAAAATATGATTTTCACAGAACACCTCAAAGAAAGTGGGGAAATAATTGAACATTGTCTGAAGTGTGCATTAAAACAGTAGTTCCCTGTAAGCAGTGGCTTTGTAGTGGGAGTAAGGATAAAGGAAATCGACAATTAAACCAGTCACAGTTCAAATCCTTGGGTGGAGCTTTGCTGTTTTAAATGTTTGTTTTTTAAGGAATTCTACTACAATAGGATACAGAGAGATGGATGGCATAGTTGGACTCGTAGATTGAACCCCATCTCTGGTGGGGAGCAGTATGTGCCCAGAGCCATGAGTGTTACCAGTAGACCATGGGCTCTGCACTCACTGGTTGCTTAACTCTTGTAGACAGCCTTACTTAATTTTTTTTTTAAAGCAGGATACAGTTGGGTAGACTATTTACATGAAGCCCATATTATATCTATTATTTTGTAGAACGTAACGGCGTTGTTTGCCTCTATGAACTCAAATGTTGTAATGAAACATTATTGCAAACTACACTGATGTCACGGATCCCCCGGACTGTTGCTCATTCCGTGCACAAGTTCCGAAAGTCTATGTCACTGGTCTCTAGGCGTCACTGAACTGTCTCATTACGCACACCTGATTCCAATTCCCCTGATTAGTACTCTGTGCCCTCTGTTCACCATTGTCTTGTCGTTTATTGTTCCCATGTCCGTTAGTCTTGTGCTTTGTTGTTTCGGCTTTCATGCTGCATGTACTGTGTACTCGCTATTACGGGTCTCGTCCCGTATAGTATTGTGCAATTGTTATTACAGGTCTCATCCCGTGCATTGTTTACGGGTCTCGTCCCGTGTATTTATTAGAGGTTTAACCTCACTCTTTTGTTTGGGTTACATCCCTGTGTTATGTATTTGTTTTGGGCTTCGTCCCCGTGCTTTTTCATGGCATGTTGTATTTTTGGGTGGAGTATTTAAAACCCCCTATTATGTATTCCTGCTCCTGTCTCCAATCATGTATACGACGTGACAACTGAACAAAACATTTTTTTTACGCGACATTCAACAATTTCAAAGTTTTTACTGAGTTACCATTCATATAAAGAAATGGGCTCTCATCTATAGATTTCACATGACTGGGAATACAGCTACCCATATGTTGGTCACAGATACTTTAAATAAAAGGTTGGTTTGTGGATCAGAAAACCAGTCAGTATCTGGTGTGACCACCCTTTGCCTCATGCAGCGTGACACATCTCCTTCGCATAGAGTTGATCTGTTGATTGTGGAATGTTGTCCCACTCCTCTTCAATGGCTGTGAAGTTGCTGGATATTGGAGGGAACTGGATCACGCTGTCATAAACGTCAACCCATAGCATCCCAAACATGCTCAATGGGTGACAGGTCTGGTGAGTATGGAGTCTATGGAATAACGGTGACATTTTCAGCTTCCAGGAATTATGTACAGATCCTTGCTACATGGGGCAGTGCATTATCATGCTGAAACTTGAGGTGATGGCTGCGGATGAAAGGCACGGCAATGGGCCTCAGGTTCTCGTCACGGTAACTCGGTGCATTCAGATTTCCATTGATAAAATGCAATTGTGTTCATTGTCCGTAGCTTATGCCTGCCAATACCACCACCATGGAACACTCTGTTCACAACGATGACATCAGCAAACTTCTCACCCATACGAGACATTACATGCAGTCCGCAATCTGCCCGATTCATCCACGAAGAACACACTTCTCCAGCATGCCAGTGGCCTTCGAAAGGTGAGCAGTTGCTCACTGAAGTCGGTTCCGACACCGAACTACATTCCGGTCCGGATCTAGTGAGGACGACGAGCACGCAGACGGGCTTCCCTGAGACGGTTTCTGACAGTTTGTGCAGAAATTCTTCGGTTGAGCAAACACACAGCTTCATCAGCTGCCCGGGTGACTCAAATCAAATCAAATCAAATTTTATTTGTCACATACACATGGTTAGCAGATGTTAATGCGAGTGTAGCGAAATGCTTGTGCTTCTAGTTCCGACAATGCAGTAATAACAAGTAATCTAACTAACAATTCCAAAACTACTGTCTTGTACACAGTGTAAGGGGATAAAGAATATGTACATAAGGATATATGAATGAGTGATGATACAGAGCAGCATAGGCAAGATATAGTAGATGGTATCGGGTACAGTATGTACAAATGAGATGAGTATGTAAACCAAGTGGCATAGTATAGTATAAAGTGGCTAGTGATACATGTATTACATAAGGATACCGTCGATGATATAGAGTACAGTATATACGTATGCGTATGAGATGAATAATGTAGGGTAAGTAACATTTATATAAGGTAGCATTGTTTAAAGTGGCTAGTGATATATTTACATCATTTCCCATCAATTCCCATTATTAAAGTGGCTGGAGTTGAGTCAGTGTCAGTGTGTTGGCAGCAGCCACTCAGTGTTAGTGGTGGCTGTTTAACAGTCTGATGGCCTTGAGATAGAAGCTGTTTTTCAGTCTCTCGGTCCCAGCTTTGATGCACCTGTACTGACCTCGCCTTCTGGATGATAGCGGGGTGAACAGGCAGTGGCTCGGGTGGTTGATGTCCTTGATGATCTTTATGGCCTTCCTGTGACATCGGGTGGTGTAGGTGTCCTGGAGGGCAGGTAGTTTGCCCCCGGTGATGCGTTGTGCAGACCTCACTACCCTCTGGAGAGCCTTACGGTTGAGGGCGGTGCAGTTGCCATACCAGGCGGTGATACAGCCCGCCAGGATGCTCTCGATTGTGCATCTGTAGAAGTTTGTGAGTGCTTTTGGTGACAAGCCGAATTTCTTCAGCCTCCTGAGGTTGAAGAGGCGCTGCTGCGCCTTCTTCACGATGCTGTCTGTGTGAGTGGACCAATTCAGTTTGTCTGTGATGTGTATGCCGAGGAACTTAAAACTTGCTACCCTCTCCACTACTGTTCCATCGATGCGGATAGGGGGGTGTTCCCTCTGCTGTTTCCTGAAGTCCACAATCATCTCCTTAGTTTTGTTGACGTTGAGTGTGAGGTTGTTTTCCTGACACCACACTCCGAGGGCCCTCACCTCCTCCCTGTAGGCCGTCTCATCGTTGTTGGTAATCAAGCCTACCACTGTTGTGTCGTCCGCAAACTTGATGATTGAGTTGGAGGCGTGCGTGGCCACGCAGTCGTGGGTGAACAGGGAGTACAGGAGAGGGCTCAGAACGCAACCTTGTGGGGCCCCAGTGTTGAGGATCAGCGGGGAGGAGATGTTGTTGCCTACCCTCACCACCTGGGGGCGGCCCGTCAGGAAGTCCAGTACCCAGTTGCACAGGGCGGGGTCGAGACCCAGGGTCTCGAGCTTGATGACGAGCTTGGAGGGTACTATGGTGTTGAATGCCGAGCTGTAGTCGATGAACAGCATTCTCACATAGGTATTCCTCTTGTCCAGATGGGTTAGGGCAGTGTGCAGTGTGGTTGAGATTGCATCGTCTGTGGACCTATTAGGGCGGTAAGCAAATTGGAGTGGGTCTAGGGTGTCAGGTAGGGTGGAGGTGATATGGTCCTTGACTAGTCTCTCAAAGCACTTCATGATGACGGATGTGAGTGCTACGGGGCGGTAGTCATTTAGCTCAGTTACCTTAGCTTTCTTGGGAACAGGAACAATGGTGGCCCTCTTGAAGCATGTGGGAACAGCAGACTGGTATAGGGATTGATTGAATATGTCCGTAAACACACCGGCCAGCTGGTCTGCGCATGCTCTGAGGGCGCGGCTGGGGATGCCATCTGGGCCTGCAGCCTTGCGAGGGTTAACACGTTTAAATGTCTTACTCACCTCGGCTGCAGTGAAGGAGAGACCGCATGTTTTCGTTGCAGGCCGTGTCAGTGGCACTGTATTGTCCTCAAAGCGGGCAAAAAAGTTATTTAGTCTGCCTGGGAGCAAGACATCCTGGTCCGTGACTGGGCTGGGTTTCTTCCTGTAGTCCGTGATTGACTGTAGACCCTGCCACATGCCTCTTGTGTCTGAGCCGTTGAATTGAGATTCTACTTTGTCTCTGTACTGGCGCTTAGCTTGTTTGATAGCCTTGCGGAGGGAATAGCTGCACTGTTTGTATTCGGTCATGTTACCAGACACCTTGCCCTGATTAAAAGCAGTGGTTCTCGCTTTCAGTTTCACACGAATGCTGCCATCAATCCACGGTTTCTGGTTAGGGAATGTTTTAATCGTTGCTATGGGAACGACATCTTCAACGCACGTTCTAATGAACTCGCACACCGAATCAGCGTATTCGTCAATGTTGTTATCTGACGCAATACGAAACATCTCCCAGTCCACGTGATGGAAGCAGTCTTGGAGTGTGGAGTCAGCTTGGTCGGACCAGCGTTGGACAGACCTCAGCGTGGGAGCCTCTTGTTTTAGTTTCTGTCTGTAGGCAGGGATCAACAAAATGGAGTCGTGGTCAGCTTTTCCGAAAGGGGGGCGGGGCAGGGCCTTATATGCGTCGCGGAAGTTAGAGTAACAATGGTCCAAGGTCTTTCCTCCCCTGGTTGCGCAATCGATATGCTGATAAAATTTGGGGAGTCTTGTTTTCAGATTAGCCTTGTTAAAATCCCCAGCTACAATGAATGCAGCCTCCGGATAAATTGTTTCCAGTTTGCAGAGAGTTAAATAAAGTTCGTTCAGAGCCATCGATGTGTCTGCTTGGGGGGGGATATATACGGCTGTGATTATAATCGAAGAGAATTCTCTTGGTAGATAATGCGGTCTACATTTGATTGTGAGGAATTCTAAATCAGGTGAACAGAAGGATTTGAGTTCCTGTATGTTTCTTTCATCGCACCATGTCACGTTAGTCATAAGGCATACGCCCCCGCCCCTCTTTTTACCAGAAAGATGTTTTTTCCTGTCTGCGCGATGCGTGGAGAAACCTGTTGGCTGCACCGCTTCGGATTGCGTCTCTCCAGTAAGCCACGTTTCCGTGAAGCAAAGAACGTTACAGTCTCTGATGTCCCTCTGGAATGCTACCCTTGCTCGGATTTCATCAACCTTGTTGTCAAGAGACTGGACATTGGCAAGAAGAATGCTAGGGAGTGGTGCGCGCTGTGCCCTTCTCCGGAGTCTGACCAGAAGACCGCCTCGTTTCCCTCTCTTTCGGAGTCGTTTTTTTGGGTCGCTGCATAGGATCCACTCCGTTGTCCTGTTTGTAAGGCAGAACACAGGATCCGCGTCGCGAAAAACATATTCTTGGTCGTACTGATGGTGAGTTGATGCTGATCTTATATTCAGTAGTTCTTCTCGACTGTATGTAATGAAACCTAAGATGACCTGGGGTACTAATGTAAGAAATAACACGTAAAAAAACAAAAAACTGCATAGTTTCCTAGGAACGCGAAGCGAGGCGGCCATCTCTGTCGGCGCCGGAAGTAGTCAGACTCATCTCAGACCATCCCGCAGGTGAAGATGCCGGATGTAGAGGTCTGCGGATAGTGAGGCCGGTTGGAGGTACTGCCAAATTCTCTAAAACAACGTTGAAGGCTGATCATGGTAGAGAAATGAACAGTACATTTTCTGGCAACTGCCCTGGTGGACATTCCTGCAGTCAGCATACCAATTGCACACTCACTGCGGCATTGGGTTGTGTGACAAAACTGCACTTTTTAGAGTGGACTTTCATTGTCCCGAGCACATAGATGCACCTGTGTAATGATCATTCTGTTTAAAATCAGCTTTTGATATGCCACACCTGTCAGGTGGATGGATTATCTTGGCAAAGGAGAAATGCTCACTAACATGGATGTAAACATTTGTGCACAAAATTAAAAAAAAAATTAAAAAAAAAAAAAGCTTTTTCTTGTGCGTATGGAAAAGGTCTGGTATCTTATATTTCAGCTCATGAAACCAAAATGTTTCAAGTTGAGTTAAATATTTTGTTCAGTGTATTAACATTAGACTATATTAACCTTATCTCTCACCCAACAACAACAACCCAAATTGGTGATTCCTGCCAATAAACCAAGATAATTAAATTCAGCACAGGGGAAAAATAACTAAACATGTATAACACAGAATATGCTAAAGTCAAACTGTGATGGAATTATTCCTGAGTACATATTTGTTTCAATTTCAGCAGCGAGTATAATCTATGCAACCAAGGGAGGAAAATGCAAGAATGGAGAGAACAAGCTCACATACAGTCAGTGACTTGCGAAAGTATTCACCCCCTTGGCATTTTTCCTATTTTGTTGCCTTACAACCTGGAATTAAAATAGATTTTTTTTTGGGGGGGGTTATATCATTTTATTTACACAACATGCCTACCACTTTGAAGATGCAAAATAGGAAGATGAAGATGCAAAAATAAATAAGACAAAAATACAGAACTTGAGCGTGCAAAACTATTCAACCCCCAAAGTCAATACTTTGTAGAGCCACCTCTTGCAGCAATTACAGCTGCAAGTCTCTTGGGATATGTCTCTATAAGCTTGGTGTCACGGCGTTCGTCGTAATGAGGATCGGACCAAAGCGCAGCGTGGTTAGTGTTCATGATTTTATTTGATCACAAAACACTCAAACAAAATAAACAAAACCGAAAACAGTTCTATAAGGGGCATAAACTATATAGAAAACAACTACCCACAAAACACAGGTGGGAAAAAGGCTGCCTAAGTATGATTCCCAATCAGAGACAACGATAGACAGCTGTCCCTGATTGAGAACCATACCCGGCCAAAACATAGAAATAAAGAAACTAGAATGCCCACCCTAGTCACACCCTGGCCTAACCAAAATAGAGAATAAATGCCTCTCTATGGCCATTGCGTGACACTTGGCACATCCAGCCACTGGGAGTTTTGCCCATTCTTCAAGACAAAACTGCTCCAGCTCCGTCAAGTAGGATGTGTTCCACTTGTGTACAGCAATCATTAATTGGATTGAAGTCTGGGATTTAACTAGGCCATTCCAAGACATTTAAATGTTTCCCAATAATCCACTTGAGTGTTGCTTTAGCAGTATGCTTAGGGTCATTGTTCTACTGGAAGGTGAACCTCCGTTACAGTCTCAAATCTCTGTAAGGCTGAAACAGGTTTCCCTCAAGAATTTCCCTGTATTTAGCTCCATATGTCATTCATTCAATTCTGACCAGTTTCCCAGTCCCTACCAATGAAAAACATCCACACATCATGATGCTGCCACCACCATGCTTCACTGTGGGGATGGTGTTCTCGGGGTAATGTGAGGTGTTGGGTGTGTGCCAGACATAGCGTTTTCCTTGATGGCCAAAAGCTCCATTTTAGTCTCATCTGACCAGAGTACCTTCTTCCATATGATTGGGGAGTATCCCACATGCCTTTTGGCAAACACCAAATGTGTTTGCTTATTTTTTTCTTCAAGCACTGGCTTTTTTTCCTGGACACTCTTCTGTAAAGCACAGCTCTGTGGAGAGTACGGCTAAAAGTGGTCCTATGGACAGATACTCTAATCTCCGCTGTGGAGCTTTGCAGCTCCTTCAGGGTTATCTTTGGTCTCTTTGTTGCCTCTCTGATTAATGGCCTCCTTGCTTGGTCTGGGAGTTTTGGTGTGGCCCTCTCTTGGAAGGTTTGTTGCGGTACCATATTCTTTACATTTTTTATAATGGATTTAAAGATGCTCTGTGGGATGATCAACGTTTCTGATATTTCTTTAGAACCCAACCCTAAACTGTAATTCTCCAGAACTTTGTCCCTGACCTGTTTGGAGAGCTCAATCAGAGGCAGGTGTTTATCGTTGTCTCTGATTGGGAACCATATTTAGGTAGCCATATACTTTGAGTGTTTCGTGGGTGATTATTCCTGTCTCAGTGTTTGTTTGCACCAGATAAGGCTGCTTAGGTTTTCACGTTACGTTTATTGTTTTGTATTTTTCATGTTTATCTTTTATTAAACATGTATCGAAATAACCACGCTGCATTTTGGTCCGCCTCTCTTTCACCGGAAGAAAACCTTGACAGAATCACCCACCACAACAGGACCAAGCGGCGTGGTGACAGGCAGCGGCAGCAGGAGCAGCGAAATCCAGATTTCTGGACATGGGAGGAAATCTTGGACGGAAAAGGACCCTGGGCACAGCCTGGAGAATATCACCGCCCCAAAGAAGAGCTGGAGGCGGCGAAAACGGAGAGGGGCTGGTATGAGGAGGCAGCGCGGTGACGCGGATGGAAGCCCGAGAGTCAGCCCCAAAAATGTATTGGGGGGAAGCACACAGGGAGTATGGCGAAGCCAGGTAGGAGACCTGCGCCAACTTCCTGTGCTTACCGGGGGGCTAGAGAGACCGGGCAGGCACCGTGTTATGCTGTGGAGCGCACGGTGTCGCCAGTGTGGGTGCATAGCCCGGTGCGGTACATACCAGCTCCTCGTATCGGCCGGGCTAGAGTAAGCATTCAACCGGGTAAGGTTGAGCAGGCTCGGTGCTCAAGAGCTCCAGTGCGCCTGCACGGTCCGGTCTATCCAGTACCACCTCCACGCACCAGCCCTCCGGTGGCAGCTCCCCGCACCAGGCTTCCTGTGCGTGTTCTCGGCCCAGTACCACCAGTGCCAGCACCACGCATCAGGCCTACAGTGCACCTCGCCTGTCGAGCGCTGCCAGAGCCTTCCTCCTCTACAGCGCTGTCAGAGTCTCCCGCCTGTCCAGCGCTGCCGGAGCCTTCCTCCTCTCCAGCGCTGCCGGAGTCTCCTGCCTGTTCAGCGCTGCCGGAGTCTCCCGCCTGTTCAGCGCTGCCAGAGCTGTCAGTCTGCAAGGAGCCGCCAGAGCTGTCAGTCTGCAAGGAGCTGTCAGTCTGCAAGTAGCTGTCAGTCTGCAAGGAGCTGTCAGTCTGCAAGGAGCTGTCAGTCTGCAAGGAGCTGTTAGTCTGCAAGGAGCTTTCATTCTGCAAGGAGCTTTCAGTCTGCAAGGAGCTGCCAGTCTGCAAGGAGCTGCCAGAGCTGCCAGTCTGCAAGGAGCTGCCAGAGCTGCCAGTCTGCAAGGAGCTGCCAGAGCTACCAGTCTGTAAGGAGCTGCCAGAGATGCCAGTCTGCATTGAGCAGCCAGAGCCGCCAGTCTGCATGGAGCAGCCAGAGCCGCCAGTCTGCATGGAGCAGCCAGAGCCGCCAGTCAGCATGGAGCAGCCAGAGCCGCCAGTCAGCATGGAGCAACCAGAGCCGCCAGTCAGCATGGAGCAGCCAGAGCCGCCAGTCAGCATGGAGCAGCCAGAGCCGCCAGTCAGCATGGAGCAGCCAGAGCCGCCAGTCTGCCAGGATCTGCCGGAACCACTAGTCAGCCAGGATCTGCCAGAACCACCAGCCAGCCAGGATCTGCCAGAGCCATCTACAGGATCTGCCAGAACCACCAGCCAGCCAGGATCTGCCAGAGCCATCTACCTGCCTGAGCTTTCTCTCAGTCCTGAGCTTTCTCTCAGTCCTGAGCTACCCCTCAGTCCTGAGCTACCCCTCAGTCCCGAGCTACCCCTCAGTCCCGAGCTACCTCAGTCCGGAGCTGCCCCTCAGTCCAGTGGGGCCCTTGGTTAGGGTTACTAGGCCAAGGTGGGCGGCGAGGGTCGCATATCTAAGGACACGTATTAAGTGGACTAAGACTTTGTTGGAGTTGGGTCCACGTCCGGCGCCGCCACCGTGGACAGACGCCCACCCAGACCCTCCCCTATGGGTTTAGGTGGGGGGGGGGGTTCTGTCACGCCCTGGTCTAAGTATTGTGTTTTCTTTATTATTTTGGTCAGGCCAGGGTGTGACATGGGTTATTTATGTGGTGTGTTTTGTCTTGGGGTTTTTGTAGGTAATGGGATTGTGGTTAGTGGGGTTGTATAGAAAAGTCTATGGTTGCCTGGAGTGGTTCTCAATCAGAGGCAGGTGTTTATCGTTGTCTCTGATTGGGAACCATATTTAGGCAGCCATATTCTTTGAGTGTTTCGTGGGTGATTGTTCCTGTCTCAGTGTTTGTTTGCACCAGATAAGGCTGCTTAGGTTTTCACGTTACGTTTATTGTTTTGTATTTTTCATGTTTATCTTTTATTAAACATGTATCGAAATAACCACGCTGCATTTTGATCCACCTCTCTTTCACCGGAAGAAAACCTTAACAGCTCCTTGGTTTTCATGGTGCCGCTTGCATGGTGGGGCCCCTTGCTTAATAGTGTTGCAGACTCTGAGTCCTTTCAGAACAGGTGTATATATACTGAGATCATGTGACAGATCATGTGACACTTAAATAAAGTCCACCTGTGTGCAATCTAACTAATTATGTGACTTCTGAAGGTAATTGGTTGTACAATATCTTATTTAGGGGCTTCATAGCAAAGGGGGCGAATCCATATGCACGCACCACTTTTCTGTTTTTTATTTTGTATACTTTTTAGAAACATTCACAAATTTGGATTATTTTGTGTTTGTCCATTACATGAAATCCAAATAAAAATCAGTTTACATTACAGGTTGTAATGAAACAAAATAGGAAAAACACCAAGGGGGGTTGAATACTTTTGAATAGCACTTGTCACGCCCTGACCTTAGAGATCCTTTTTATGTCTCTATGTTGGTTTGGTCAGGGCGTGAGTTGGGGTGGGCATTCTATTTTGTGTTCTATGTTGTTCTATTTATTGTTGTTCTATTTATGATGTTATATTTATCTATTTTGTGTTCTATGTTCTATTTGTGTTCTATGTTTTCTATTTATTTGTGTTTGGCCGGGTATGCTTCTCAATCAGGGACAGCTGTCTATCATTGTCTGTGATTGGGAACCATACTTATGTACCCTTTTTCCCACCTGTGTTTGTGGGAGGTTGACCCTGTTTAGAGCACTTTGCTTTTGAGCTTCACAGTTTGTTTTTGTAGTGTTTATTGTTTTGTTTGGGGTCATTTTGATTAAAATAAAGAAAATGTACGCTCACCACACTGCACCTTGTTCCTCTCCTTTGAACAGCCGTGACAGAACCTCCCACCACCAAAGGACCAAGCAGCGTGGTGAAAGGGACTCCTGGATGGTTGAGCAGCGCTATCTGGAGTATGAGACAACCTGGGAGGAGATAGAGAGGTGGGCGGTCGACCCAGGGAGAGTGCCGGAGCCCGCCTGGGATTCTCTAGAACAGTGCGAGGAGGGATACAGGAGAATGGAGTTGGCGACACGAAAACGGCTGGCAAGGAAGCCCGAGAGGCAGCCCAATTTTTTGGGGGAGACACACGGGGAGTGTGCCAGAGTCAGGTAATAGACCTGAGACAACTCCCCATGCTTACCATGGCGAGCATGTGACTGGTCAGGTTCCGTGCTATGGGGTGATGCTGACTGTGTTGAGGCGTGGCATTCACAAGCCGGTGTGCTCGGTGCCAGCATCCCGCATTTGCCGGATGGAAGCTGGCATCCGCCAGTGCTCGAGACCGCCAGTGCGCCTCCACAGCCCAGTGTATCCGGTGCCTCTGGAAAGGAAGGAGGCCTCCTGGATGTCTCCCCTGCCTGGTGAGTCCTGTGCCTGCTCCCAGAGCCAGGTCTCCTGTATGTCTCCCCAGCCTGGTGAGCCCGGAGCTGCCAGAATCGCCCTCCAGCCCGGAGCTGCCAGAGTCGCCCTCCAGCCCGGGGCTGCCAGAGTCGCCCTCCAGCCCGGGGCTGCCAGAGTCGCCCTCCAGCCCGGGGCTGCCAGAGTCGCCCTCCAGCCCGGGGCTGCCAGAGTCGCCCTCCAGCCCGGGGCTGCCAGAGTCGCCCTCCAGCCCGGTCCCCGCTGCAAGGGTCCCCCGTCCGGGGTCGGCGGCCACCTAAGTGGGCCAAGCCTGAGGTGGAGCAGGGGTCCACGTCCCGCACCAGAGCCGCCACCGCAGATAGATGCCCGCCCAGACCCTCCCCTATATGGAGTCCGTGGGGGGGGGGGTTTTGCGTCTGGAGTCCGCACCTTTGGGGGGGGGGGGGGGGGGGGGGGGGGTACTGTCACGCCCTGACCTTAGAGATCCTTTTTATGTCTCTATTTTGGTTCGGTAAGGGTGTGATTTGGGGTGGGCATCCTATGTTTTGTGTTCTGTTTTCTATTTCTTTGTGTTTGGCCGGGTATGGTTCTCAATCAGGGACAGCTGTCTGTCGTCGTCTCTGATTGGGAACCATACTTAGGTACCCTTTTACCACCTGTGTTTGTGGGAGGTTGACTCTGTTTAGAGCACTTTGCTTTTAAGCTTCACGGTTTGTTTTTGTCGTGTTTAGTGTTTTGTTTGGCGTCGTTTTGATTAAAAGAAAGAAAATGTACGCTAACCACGATGCACCTTAGTCCTCTCCTTTGAACAGCCGTGACAGCACTGTAATAGATCTCATTCTCTTGTCTCCGTGTTTTTAAGGCTTTTTTTCAAAATAGCCCCCACTGTGTTCCACATCGGAGTGCTACAAAATGTGTTCAATTACACAGTGGATTATGCAGAAAATCTATTCTCAATCAAGTTGAGAAACATGAGAACTTCTAAAAAAATAAATCTCCCACTGAGCTGTTATCGTCAAGCAAATCAAGACTTTTCTTTTACAAGCTGAAAATTGCAGCAAAACCAGTCTTGCTTTCACTTCAATTGACAAGACAACAGTTTTAAGAAAGATACTAAGACATAACACTTGGAACCATTTGAATCACGACTCTGAAATAAGTGTTATCTGCAATACAACCTCTAAGGCAAATGGAGACATTTGCTATAACTGCAGGCAACAGAGACTACGGAGTGTGTTGGCCTTTTTAATTACGGAGTCTGATGCCATCTGTAGATTATGAAGAGTTTTGCCATTTTAATTATTGCCATCTGTTAGCTGTCAGTCAAACTGTGCAAAACTGAAACTGAAACGTAAGCGTAGGCATGAATTTCGAGGAGTTAAGGCTAGTTATCCCCAGGGGCGCCACTTTGGTTTTAGAAGTGTGGGTGACATAACCTGACGGGGTCTGGGGGGTCCTCCCCCAACATGTTTTGGGCATCTAAAGCTCATTTCCTGCATTTTTACCCAATCCAATATGCCATCTCTGTTTAGATCAAAAAGTAAGCAAAAATGCCCACATTCATCAAGCTAGGTAAGAGATCATCAAATATATTTACGTGTTTAATAGGACTGAACTTGATCAAAGGTAATTCAGTGATAAACATTGTGTTTCACCTTTAACAAATAGCCTTACAAATGAACAGCTCTTGAAAAATGACAGACTTTTGATTGTCTTATTAACACATCTATATCAAATTTCAGCCAGACCGACCAGCCAGCCCGAGCCGTCTGCACGCCTGACCCCCACCAGTCTAGTCAATAACTCAACTCTCTCCCAACACAAGTTCCTTCCCATCTTTCGTTTTTTCATTCCCTAGGGAAAGGTTTGGAAGTTAAAAAAACACACACAAAAACACTTGCACTTCAAATATACATTAACACACATAAAGAGCAAATCCTCCATATAATTAATCTCATAGGCCGAGTAGTACTGCAGAGCTCAATTTACTTGCACACAATATAGCTGGGTAGCCTCGTCCTGTCCCTAGGTTTCCACCACCCTGCAGAGCCCCAACCCAACATATCCCACTCAGCTTTAGGATCTTTGGGAAACATAATTTTTGGTGTTGAGTGTGTTAGGCCAAGGCCAGAGCGACAACTCACAGGCAGACACTCAGAGCCAGGACTGAGCAGCCAAACAGCTATGGATTGCCTGAATAGGTATCTCCCCTGACGTGGGCATGTTTTCAATACAGATTCCTTTAGTCGTACTGTATTCCAGCGAGACATTATGAAAGTTGCCCTTAACCTTGTAATAATCTTGTAATAAATCAAGGCGTGTGATACATAATGTGACATTGTGGGAGGATAACCAACCGTCGAATTAATGGCAAAGCATTTCTTAGCTACTATAAATGCTTGGTTACACAGTTTCTTCAGATAATAGTGTCCAGTGTCAACATTTCCAAGCAAACAAAAACAGGGAAGGAAGAAGGGAGAATCTGTAGACATGCTGAGATAAATAAACATACTCTTTGCCAGAATTCAGGCAGCCTTCAGAAGACCATAACATATACAAATATGTCCCCTTTTGTGTTTTACATCTCCAGCAGAGGAATGATATTTCTGCACGTTATTCAGTTTCACTGCCATATAGTATGTTCTATGGATGGGCTTAAACTGTTTGCTGCACAGATAGAATAAAGTGCTGTATCTGCAAAGATTGGTCAACCCTGGCTGCCTGACCCTGCTGAGACCCCTGTCACCATCTGATCCTCCTAAGAGGAGGCATGACAAAGATTTACCTTGGTGTACTTTTATACATTATTTTATCCAAGAATAGAATCAATAGTTCAATAATTGAAATTACCATTATTCCCAGATCCCAGAGCTTAAGCTGCTGTCCTGTAGCGACTGTAGGTCTACCCATCAATTCAAGATGGAACTTGGTATCATTCACTGATATTGTTAATACACTGCAAAATTCACCTGAGCTCCGTAGACTGGTCTTCCCTGGCTGTCTGACCCTGCTGGGACACCTGTCAACATCTTATCCTGCTAAGACATGATGAGCATAGTGTTGGGTACTGACTGCACTAGCGGGCTGCATTCCCAAGGGATGCCTGCGGGACTTGCGGGTCCCGACAGAGATCATTGTGGGTGGGAACGAGCGGTCAGACAGATTGCTTTTGGAATGAAAATATACTGAACACAAAATATAAAGCACAACATGCAATAATTTCAAAGATTATACTGAGTTACAGTTCACATAAGGGAATCAGTCGTTTTAAATAAATTCATTGAGCTAATCTATGGATTTCACATGACTGGGCAGGGGCACAGCCACTCACTGAGGAGCCAGGCCCAGCCAACCAGAATGAGTTTTTCCCCACAAAAGGGCTTTATTACAGACAAAAACACTCATCAGCACAATCCTGCAGGTGAGGAATCCGGATGTGGAGGTCCTGGGCTGGCGTGGTTACACGTGGTCTGCGTTTGTGAGGCCGGTTGGACATACTGCCAAATTTGAAGCAGCTACGGTAGAGACATGAACATTCAATTATCTGCCAAAAGCTCTGGTGGACATTCCTGCAGTCATCATGCCAATTGCACGCTTCCTCAAAACTTGAGACATCTGTGGCAAATTTTTGTTCAGTGTACTTTTGTTGTCCCAAAGATTATTTGGAAACGGTGTGCGTTTCTGCTTTGTGTGCGTCAGCCTACCTATTGTATTTAAAGCAGATACTTTTCTCATTATTCACACACAGCATTTGCTGCTTCAACTTCTCTCCCTAGTAAGGCGTGAGAGTTCAAGTGTGCCTAGTATGTGGTCTCATTGAAATAGAGTAGGCTGCCTACATGGGGGAGGAATCACATGGCAGTTAACTTTAATATGAAATGAACTGAAATATGATTAAATAAATATTGATAATGGAAAGAAGTGGAGGGTGCTCAACCAACGTGATTCAATGTGCAATCCTCACATTTTATAATTGAAAAGGAAAAGCATGCACATAGGTGAAGACACATCCTGTGTCGCCGGCGGTGGAGGACTGTGATGAGGGCTCGGTCCAGGATGTCTCTAGCGGGAACCCAGCACCTCTCCCAGTCAACCAGGTACAGGACACCCTTGCCCCGCGGTCGAACACTCAGGAGGTGTCTCACCGTCTACACAGGATGGCCATCGATTACACGGGGCGGAGGGGTGGGCCTGGAAACACAGGCTTAGTTCTAGACACATGGAACGTAGGGGGGAATATGGAGGGTACGGGGTAACAAAAGATAAATAGCAGTGGAACTAAGGACTCTTGAGACCAATGAAATGGGGGGAAGGTTTGCGGGACTCCACCCAAAGGAACAGGTCCTGTGTGGATAGCCGTACCCTCTGCCAAATGTTATAGCGAGGAGCTGGACTCCGGCAGCGGTCCACTTGACGATACCTGGAGTTGGTCTTGAGAAGTGCCGCACAGTTGCTTCTCCAGGTATGCTGACAGCGGGAATACTCCACCCAGACCAGTTGTTGGCTCGAGGTAGAGGGGTTGGTCGAGACGAGGCATCTTAAGGTTGTTCCCAGGTCTTGGTTTGTTCACTCCGACTGGCCGTTGGATTGGGGATGGAATCCGGAGGACAGGCTGGCCGACAACCCAATAAGGGTGCAGAACGCCTTCCAGAACTCAGCACCCCGGTCAGAGACCATGTCCACCAGGAGTCTGTGGATCCTGAAGTCGTGCTGCTCCATGAGCTGGGCCGTCTCTTTGGCAGAGGGTAGTTTTGGGAGAGGGATGAAATGGGTTTTGCCATCAGACGAAGGGAGCCCGGTGACAAAGTCCAGGGAGATGTGGGACTTGGGATGATGAGGGACAGGTAGTGGCTGAAGGAGGCCGGAATGGGCTTGCTGCAGAGTCTTATTCTGAGCACAAACAGTGCATGTAGTGACAAATGCAGAGACGTCAGGAACCATTGTGGGCCACCAGAAACGTTGTCAGAGAAATGCCAGAGTTCGACGGAGGAAGCCTGGAGGAATGAGCCAATTCCAGGACCCGTGAATTAGGGACAAACAACACTCCAGGGGCAGGCTGGGAACGTTGTGCTTTGCTGACCCGGGTCTCAATACCCCAGCCCACAGAAGCATCAATGCATGAGTTAGGGAGGATGGTCTCAGAGACAGAGGATGTGGCAGCAGGACTGTACGGGTGAGAGAGGCCATCAGGTTTAACATTCATGGACCCTGGGGGACAGGAAATGGTGAAGTTGAATCTGGTGAATAACAGAGCCCACCAGGCCTGCCTGGAGTTAAGGCGCTTGCCTGTGCGCAGATACTCCAATTTCTTGTGGTCGATCCAAACCAAAAATGGATGTTCTGCTCCCTCCAGCCAGTGTCTCCACTCCTCCAGGGCCATCTTGACTGCCAGTAGTTCTCGGTTACCCACGTTGTTGTTTTTTTCTGCAGAGTTGAGACAATGGGACAGGAAGGCACAGGGATTAAGCTTTTTGTCCGGGGCGACGCATCAACCTCAACCACAAACTGAAGGGACGGGTCCGGATGGACGAGGATGGGGGCTGTAGTGAACTGATGCTTCATGTCTACAAAGGCTCTGTCAACCACTGGGGACCATGTGAACGGTACCTTGGGAGAGGTAAGTGCAGAGAAGGGGGCTGCCAGGGTGCTGTGTACTCAAATGAAATGCAGGTTGAATTTGGCAAACCCCAGTAAACGTTGTAGCTGCACCCTGGACGTAGGTTGGAGCCAATCCACTATTGCTTTCACCTTTTCTGTGTCCATCTGGACATTTTCCATCAGCAATGACATATCCCAGAAAGGAGAGAGTAGAAGGGTGGAACTCATATTTCTATGCTTTCACAAATAACTGGTTCTCCAGGAGGTGCTAAAGGACGGTGGGTATTTGAGGGTGGGTATTTGAGGAATCTCAAATATTAAATATATTCAGGTTGTTCAACACTTTTTTGGTTACTATATGACTCCACGTGTGTTATTTCATCATTTTGATGTCTTCACTATTATTCTACAATGTAGAAAATAGTAAAGAGAAAGAAAACCCCCTGAATGAGTAGGTGTTCTAAAACCTTTCACCGGTAGTGTACATCAGTCAACCAAAAAGTAGCCAGTTTATGCTCTTCTTGCTTTTACAACTCTGTGAATAAGCACAACATATACAACTCTCCCCTGCTGGTCCAACCAGCCTTCCAGAAGCTTTGACTTCATACCGCCTGTCAGCCCGCTCTATGGTGTCCGCCTGGTCCCAAATAAAGCCGTCTGCACACTCTAAACAGCCTACTCAACTGCTCTGAGGTGTCCCTATGGTCCTAAATCATTGCCACTTTTTGTATGACATTGTAATGATTAAAACTGGGGGGGACAAAAAATTAAATTCCTGAATGTAGGGGGGACATGAGCCCCCCCCCTCCCCAGTGAAAGTTGAGCCCTGGGTTATCCTTATCCTTTACACCCTAGGTATTCGGGAGCCTACAGTACTAGATGGTAACTTGCCCTCCTGTTGCCTCTAGTGGATGACTTGAAATTGCCATGGAAATAAAAGTCCAAACCATTTTAATAATGACTGAACAGCACATAATCCACTGGATTATATAATATATGGAGAACTGTGTTTGTCATTCCGTGGCAATTTATCTTTCTTGTGTTTGACTGGGAATTTGTGTTTCCTCCACATTTAAAACAACTGTAGTCAGATGAGACAGGGATAAGTTGAAGGCACATCCTTGAAGGCATGTCCTGTACTTTGTGCCATTACATCTAATCAGGTACTTGTTTGAGTTGAAGATGTTGATTTAAGATGTCACATTGATAAACATGTGGAAAGGAAGCGAGGGACAAATATTCTAAAGCAAGAGTGATAAAAAGAGACCTACTATAACAAACAAAAGTAGAGGAAGAGAAAGGTAGCGATAGAGAGTCAGTTGGAGAGAGAACTGCACAGAAGCCCAATGAAACAGGGTAGCGGGTCGATGGCAGAGTGAAAACACATAATGACATATTGGCTACCGATTCAACATCTATTCCACATACTCTCTCTATTTAGTTGGGAAGCTGTAGCTGGCTTCCCTCAGGCACGGCTTCGAGGCTGATTGTGGAGAAAGGGGCTGGGAGAAGGAGGAGGTGGATAGTCAAACGAGGTGATATTTCTCACAGGTTGTTAAAGCAAGGTGTGCATTCAGGCCTTTTTCTGACTCTCCCGCCTCAGGCCTGCAGACAGGGAGAGACAGAAGGAGAGTAAGGGATGCCTGGGCCTGAAATATGACTCTCCACATCTATCCTCTTCCCTCCCCACTCTCTACTCCTCTTTTTTTGTATGAGTGATACTGCAGTGCAGGTATCTGGCAACCCTTAGCCAGACCACTGCTGAGCTATCTAGGATAACACCTTGAAATATCTGGCAACTCTAGACATAAAACCACTGAGCTGGCTGGAAGGACACCTGGCTCTATCTTTTGGAGTTCCAGAGCAGGAGAATGTCCATGTCATGTCCATGTAGAATGACTATAACAGGATTCAAATGTACAGGCTTTGAGTTAGAGTGTATTCTTAAAAATAGAAAAGTGGCTGAGCAAGTAACAATGCATAGACAATGATAGGAACTACAGTACAATTGCCACACAATATTTTCATAGGACGACTCAATCAAATACTGCGTCGTTGAAATAGAGAGATATGACAGTGCCGCACATCATCGATCAAACCGGTGATTGAGCCTGAATTGCATTAAACTGTGCTCACACGTTATTCATTTAAATGGAAATACCCTTAAAGGGCAATTCCACCACCTTTTAACTCATTTTCATTATATCCAGCATAATATCAGTGTCTACATATGTGAAAATGGTGGATTCCTACGTTTTGTTAATGTTCTACCCGATGACATCATGAAAATGTAAAACTTTTAAAACAGTGATTTTCAAACCCAATGAGATTTGTGGTGATGTGGGGAGCAATAAAATACCCTCGCTATGGCTAGGAACTCGTTGCAGGTTTTAGAAAATCACTGCTTTTTAAAATGTAATTCTACCTTGTGATGCCACAGAGAAGCATTAACAAAAAAAACGTTATTCTTATATTTTTACCACTGCTCACAGAAACACAGTGTTATCACATATGTAGACACTGATTTGGTGCTGGAGATAATTAATATGATGTTGAAAAGTGGCAGGGTTGCCCTTTAAGGTAGTCAGTCTGTGGAAAGCCAACTTCTCCACAAAAATAAGCAGAAATCTGTGGAAGCCTATTTTTGTTGCTTTTATGATATGGTTATGTGTTTAATTTAACAATCTTTCAATGTAATATGTTATTTTATGCACTTATTCTTGTATAATAAAATGCGCAAATCAAATATAATTTATTATTATTATAATTTTTTGCCCTGTACCATCGTCTCTCTCACAGCTAGGAACCATTTCACATTCAACCCATGCAAACAAAACTAACAGCATTTTATTTGGCACAAATCATTCTCTAAGTTCTAGACATCAGCTGAATCTGGTAATGAATGGTGTGGCTGTTGAACAAGTTGAGGAGACTAAATGACTTGGTGTTACCTTAGATTGTAAACTGTCATGGTCAAAACATATAGATTCAATGGTTGTAAAGATGGGCAGAGGTCTGTCCATAATAAAGAGACGCTCTGCTTTTTTGACACAACACTCCACAAAGCAAGTTCTGCAGGCTCTAGTTTGATATTATCTTGAAAGAAAGACCTAGTTAAGCTGCAGCTGGCCCAGAACAGAGTGGCACATCTTGTTCTTCATTGCAGTCAGAGTCAGTCTCTCTTGGCAAAGAGTTGAGGAAAGACTGACTGAGTCACTTTTTATAAGAAATATTAATTTGTTAAATTCCAAATTGTTTGCATAGTCAACTTACATACAGCCCTGACATACATACACACTTACCCCACCAGACATGTCGTTTTACAGTCCCCAGGTCCAGAACAAATTCAAGGAAACATACAGTATTATACAGAGCCATGAGTGCTTGGAACTCCCTTCCATCGTATATATCACAAGTGAACAGCAAACCTGGTTTAAAAAAATGACACCTCAGGACACAACCCCTCTCCCCCATGTGACCTACTTGTTGTGTGCATGTACTGACATGTATGCGTAGCTGATAGATGAGCACACACACGCACTACATGTTCATGTTTTTAAACATATGTAAATGGTAAAGTATTTTGTCTGTAATGTATTTTTCCGTTATGTGTCGGACCCAAGTGAGACTAGCTGTCGCCATTGACGTCGGCTAATGGGATCCTAATTTAAAAAATAATCAAAAATAAATGTTTGCAATAAACAAATTAACCGCTGGGGAGTTATTTTCTCTGCACATTATTTTAAACATTGGTCAGTCGATGCATATTTGAAGACCTGCCGGAATTAACACAATTAACCACTACTGAACAGTGATCACTATTCGCTATTCAAGTGAATAGCAAAGGGGAGCCTTTATCCACAGGCTTTATAACATGTCAAATCTGAAGATACTCTGGCTTTAGTATTTGTCAAATATGTTTCGGTGTGAATTATTTATATTTCCCTCCTCCACCATATATCTCCCACAGGAGCTCTTTCAATACTTCATGATGCCTCATAATGAAAAGAGGAGAGCAACAGATCCAGTCTCTCTCCTAGAAATGTCCAGCAACAATGTCAGGGGGGCTCCTGTTTGGCTCCACGGTGGGACTGGATTTGTCCCAAATGGCATCCTATTCCCTATGTAGTGCACTACTAAGGCCCTGGACAAGTGCACTATATAGAACATTGGGTGCCATTTGGGACGCAAATATAGAAATACTTCTCAGAACAGGGGAGAAGTGATTTGAAGGGAAGGAAGGATTTATTAGGTAACTTGTTCTCTGTGTTTGCTGTTTCAGCTATTTATAATGGCTATTAAGATGGAAATTGTTGACAGTCCCTCTTCCAACTTCCTTGAAGGGAGAAAAGTTGAAAATAATTTAAAAGCTTAATAACGGGAGAAGGATTTTGAAACCGTTTCAGTTATCTGGTAGGACTGTTAGCTACAAATCGGGGTCACGGACCTCTTGCTTGTGGCCTTATTGTTTTCAATGAAATGGTAACATCGCTTGAAACTAATGATAATTGCGTGTTGGGATAGACTGATAAGTCAGTTAATCATGTGGATGAAAGCTTGTGTTGTTTTGAAACTCTGTGTCAAAACAATTATGGATAATTAGCACAACACAATTAGGATTTTAGAGGATCAATTTTTTTTTAAATACTGTGGAAAAATGCTCCTTTGCTGCTGGGTTATTGTTCAAAACTGACTCTGTTCTTTAATTCGGAGGATATCTGTTCTTTGAATGAGACACTGACTTGCATACAGTGCCTTCAGAAAGTACTCACACCCCATGACTTATTCCATATGTTGTGTTACAGCCTGAAGTCAAAATGTATTAAATATATTTGGTTCTCACCCATCTACACACAATGCCCCATGATGAATCTGAAAACATGTTTTGGGAAAGGTTTGCAAATTTATTGAAAATGAAATACGTATCTAATTTACATAAGTAAACAAACCAATCCATTTTAAGCTCAGGTGCATCCACTTTCATTTGATCATCCTTGAGATGGCACTACAACTTGGACTCCACCTGTGGCCAATTCAGTTTTTTCATGTCAGAGCAGAAACTATACCATGAAGTCCGTAGATCTGAGATAGAATTGTGATGAGGCACATACATGTATCTGGGGAAGAGTTGAAAGTTTCCAAGTGAACAGTGGTTTCCATCATTGGGAAATGAAAAGAATCTGGAACTACCCAGACTCTGCCTAGAGCTGGTTGTCCTACCAAACTGAGAAACTCTGCAAAAGGACCTTGGTCAGGGAGGTGAACTCAGAACCCAATGACCACTCTGACAGAACTCCTTGGCTGAGATGGGACTACCTGCCAGAAGGAGAATAGTCTCTACAGCACTTCACCAATATGGACTTTATGTGAGAGTGGTCAGTAACAAGCGACTCCTAAGAAAGAAAGCACATGACAGCATGCCTGGCGTTTACAAAACGGCACGTGAAAGACAGAGAATATGGCAAAAGATATGGTCTGATGAGACATTTTTATTATTTGTCCTGAATGCAAAGCACTATGTCTAGAGAAAACCAGTCACAGCTCATCTTATTAGGTTCAAGCCAACTAGTGTAGTCAGTCATCTCATAGTAATAGCATTCGTGGTCTTTATTTACACATTTTCCCAGTTTGCTAAAACATCTTGAACATGTACTGTATGATTACTCCACAACCACAAATGGCAGTACGTTTAAGCACTCTGAAATGAACAATTACACACTGACACAAACAATGACATTGCATTACACATCGAAGAAAAATAAACTCAACATGTAAAGTGTAAGTGTTGTTCCCATGTTTCTTGAGCTGAAATAAAATATCTCAGAAATGTTCCATATGCACAAAAAAACATCTCTAAAATGTTATGCACAAATTTGTTTACATCCCAGTTAGTGAGCATTTCTTCTATGACAAGATGATCCATTCATCTGACAGGTGTGGGATATCAGGAAGCTGATTAAACAGCATGATCTTTACACATGTGCACTTTGTGCTGGGGACAATAAAAGACCACTCTAAAATGTGCAGTTTTGTCACACAACACAATGCCACAGATGTTTCAAGTTTTGAGGGAGAGTGCAAATGGCATGCTGACTGCATAAATGTTCACCAGAGCTGTTGCCAGAGAATTTAATGTTTGTTTTAGAGTATTTGGCAGTACCTCCATCCGGCCTCACAACCACAGACCACGTGTAACCACTCCAGCCCCTCCACATCTGGCTTCTTCACCTGCAGGATCGTCTGAGCCCAGCCACCGAGACGGATGATGAAACGGTGGGTTTGCACAGCCAAATAATTTCTTCACAGTCAGAAACCATCGCAGAAAGCTTAACCTCACCAGGTTCTTGACCTGACTGCAGTTCGGCGTCGTAACCGATTTCAGAGGGCAAATGCTTACCTTTGATGGCCACTGGCAGGCTGCAGAATTGTTATTTTCACAGTGTTACAGGCTTTTGTTTTTCCATTTATATTTTGAGGTTGGATTTTAGCACGTGGGGCGCACTGATTTGTGTCACCTTGTTAGTCAGTGTGTGTTACACCTTTGCTGGATTGTTATCTCGTCATTGGGAAGGTGTTTCACCTGTTCTTGCCCAGGTGATATTTAAGACTGGCTGGCCCAGTACGTCAGTTGTCTTGAGAGGTGTGGGGGGTTAACACCTTTAGTTGTCCCTCCCTATTTGATTTTTAAAAAAAAACAATCCTTTATTTGATCCTATTTGATCCTACTGGAGGTTTTTTCTTCCACTTTTTGAATTGCATCCTATCTTTTGTTTGCCCGTTCTGGAGCAAATTTAGTGGGCGCTCGTGGTGGGTGTCTTTTGTTGTTGTTGTTGTTGCTAGTGAACTTGCTAGTGAACTTTCAGTGGACACCCCCATTCAGTGACTCTTTGTTTGTTCAAATCAAATTGTATTTGTCACATGAGCCGAATACAGGTGTAGACCTTACAGTGAAAGGCTTACTTACAAGCCCTTAACAAACAATGCAGTTTTAAGAAGAAAAAGAGTTAAAGTATTTACTAGAATAAACTGAAGAAAAAATAGAAAAATAATGAAGGAGCAACAAAATAATAACAATAGCGAGACTATATACAGGGATACCAGTACAGAGTCAATGTGCGGGGCCACCTGTTAGTTGAGGTAATTGAAGTAATATGTACATGTAGGTAGAGGTAAAGTGACTATGCATGGAAAATAAACAGAGAGTAGCAGCAGCGTAAAAATGGTGGTGGGAGGGGGGGCAATGCAAATAGTCTGGGTAGCCATTTGATTGGCTGTTCATGAGTCTCTTTGCCCTGGGGGTAGAACACATCCTAAAGATTGATTCCATTCTTCGTTTGACATGTTTCTACGGACTGTAACGGAACTTTTTGACTTTTAGTCTGCTCTTAATGAACGCGCATAATGAATTTTGATTTGTGACATGAATGCGCTACCAAAAGGAGGTAATTGGACATAAATGATGGACATTATCGAACAAAACAAACATTTATTGTGGAACTGGGATTCCTGGGAGTGCATTCTGATGAAGATCATCAAATCTAAGTGAAAATGTATAATGTTATTTCTGACTTCTGTTGACTCCAACATGGCGGATATCTGCTTGGGTTGTTTTGGTCTCTGAGCGCCGTACTCAGATTATTGCATGGTTTGCTTTTTCGGTAAAGCTTTTTTGAAATCTGACACAGCGGTTTGCATTAAGGAGAAGTATAGTTCCATGTATAACACTTGTATTTTCATCAACATTTATGATGAGTATTTCTGTAAATTGATGTGTCTCTCTGCAAAATCACCGGATGTTTTTGGAAATACTGAACATAACGTGCCAATGTATACTGAGATTGTTTTATATAACCATGAACTTTATCGAACAAGACATACATGTATTGTGTAACATATAGTCCTATGAATGTCATCTGATGGAGATCATCAAAGGTTAGTGATTAATTTGATCTCTATTTCTGCTCTTTGTGACTCCTGTCTTTGGCTGGAAAAATGGCTTTGATTTTCGGTGACTTGGCTCTGACCTAACATAATTGTTTGTGGTGCTTTCACTGTAAAGCCTATTTGAAATCGGACACTGTGGTGGGATTAACAAGAAGTGTATCTTTAAAATGGGGTGAAATACTAGTATGTTTGAGGAATTTTAATGATGAGATTTCTGTTGTTTGAATTTGTCGCCCTGCACTTTCACTGGCTGTTGTCATATCGATCCCGTTAGCAGGATCTCTGCCCAAAGAGGTTTTAAGAAGCCTTTTGGACCTAGACTTGACGCTCTGGTAGTTCCCCTTTCTGTTTGAGTGAAAATGTTCAACTGTAACAGGCAGTTGCGTGCGGACAAGAGGTTGCTGATGTCAATATTGTGAACAGAGTGTTCCATGGTGGCGGTGGGGTTATACTGTGGGCAGGCATAAACTATGGACAATGAACACAATTGCATTTTATTGATGGCAATTTGAATGCGAGATACCGTGATGAGATCCTGAGGCCCATTGTCATGCCATTCATCTGCCGCTATCACCTCATGTTTCAGCATGATAATGCACAACCCCATGTTGTAAGGATCTGTACACAATTCCTGGAAGCTGAAAATGTCACCATTCTTCCTTGGCCTGCAAACTCACCAGACATGTCACCCATTGAGCATGTGTGGGATGCTCTGGATCAACATGTACATTAGCGTGTTCCAGTTCCCACCAGTAGCCAGCAACTTCGCACAGCCATTGAAGAGGATTGGGACAACATTCCACAGGCCAAAATCAAGGGCCTGATCAGCTCTATGCGAAGGAGATGTTACAAATGATGCAAATGATGATCACACCAGATGCTTTTCTGATCCACGCTTCTAAATGTTTTAAGGTATCTGTGACCAACGGAGGCATATCTGTATTCCCAGTCATGTGAAATCCATAGATTAAGGCCTTCAATGACTGATTTCCCTATATGAACTGTAAACTCAGTAAAAATCTTTGAAATTGTTGCATGTTGTGTTTTTATATATATTTTAAGTCAATAGATAGATACAAGATAGCACCAAAGCAGGTTAACTGCAAGCCCCAAAGAACTCTATCCGGCTTCTACAAGCCTATTTCTTTCTTCCACTCCGAGAGGAACTGGGAACTTGATAGGCTTAGACTATCGTGGTGTGCTTGGAAATGACACAATCTTCATAAAGTCCATGCCAGGTTGCTGTCTGTGTTTGCAGTGGGAGAGATGTCAGTTGATTCCAGTCCAGGGTGGTTCAGTCTTAACATCAGACCTTGGTGTAAGGACAGTAATACAGTGATACATATTGGAAATGGGAAGTATATCCTTTGGTGGTGACTGGTGGGTGGAGATATCAGTGTGATTGCTTGATGGAAAAAATAGAACATTATCAAACACATGGAACCATTCCATTCAAACCATTACAATGTGTCTGTCCTCCCATACTTCCGCCCACAAGCCTCCTCTGTTCTCCTAAGGTACATTATCCATATGAAGAGTTTCATTCCAAAATGTGATATTGTAACGGTTCTCTTGTTGTGAAGTAGAGGCGGACCAAAACGCAGTGTGGTGGTTATTCATTGTATTTTAATGAAGACACTATACATGAATAAACTAACGAAAACAAGAAACGTGAGAACTCAAAACAGCCCTATCTGGTGCAAACACAAAGACAGGAACAATCACCCACAAACACACAGTGAAACCCAGGCTACCTAAGTATGATTCTCAATCAGAGACAACTAATGACACCTGCCTCTGATTGAGAACCATACTAGGCCGAAACATAGAAATACCCAAATCATAGAAAAACAAACAGACTGCCCACCCAACTCACGCCCTGACCATACTAAATAAATACAAAACAAAGGAAATAAAGGTCAGAACGTGACAGTACCCCCCCCCCCCCCCCAAAGGTGCGGACTCCGGCCACAAAACCTTGACCTATAGGGGAGGGTCTGGGTGGGCGTCTGTCCGCGGTGGCGGCTCTGGCGCGGGACGCGGACCCCACTTCACTATTGTCTTAGTCCGCCTCATTGTCCGCCTCCGTGGCTCTCTAACCCTGGCAACCCCTCTCCATGACCCCACTGGACAGAGGGGCAGCTGCTCGGGACAGAGGTGCAGCTGCTCGGGACAGAGGGACAGCTGCTCGGGACAGAGGGGCAGCTGCTCGGGACAGAGGGGCTCTGGCGCCTCTGGGCTGAGGGGCTTTGGCTGACTGGCGGCACTGGCGGCCCCTGGCTGACTGGCGGCACTGGCGGCTCCTGGCTGACTGGCGGCACTGGCGGCCCCTGGCTGACTGGCGGCACTGGCGGCCCCTGGCTGACTGGCGGCACTGGCGGCCCCTGGCTGACTGGCGGCGCCGGGCAGACGGGCGGCACTGGCGGCGCCGGGCAGACGGGCGGCACTGGCGGCGCCGGGCAGACGGGCGGCTCAGGCGGCGCCGGGCAGACGGGCGGCTCAGGCGGCGCCGGGCAGACGGGCGGCTCAGGCGGCGCCGGGCAGACGGGCGGCTCAGGTGGCGCTGAGCAGACTGGCGGCTCAGGCGGCGCTGGGCAGACTGGTGGCTCAGGCGGCGCTGGGCAGACGGGTGGCTCAGGCGACGCTGGGCAGACTGGTGGCTCAGGCGACGCTGGAGAGGAAGGAGCACCTGTAGGGATGAGACGGAGAGACAGCCTGGTGCGGGGGGCTGCCACCGGAGGGCTGGTGCGTGGAGGTGGTGACGGATAGACCGGACCCTGCCCAACCTTACCTGGTTGAATGGTCCCGGTCGCCCTGCCAGTGCGGCGAGGTGGAATAGCCCGCACTGGGGACACCGTGCGCAAGGCTGGTGCCATGTAAGCCGGCCCAAGGAGCCGCACTGGAGACCAGATGCGTAGAGCCGGCTTCATGGCACTTGGCTCGATGCCCACTCTAGCCCGGCCGATACGCGGAGCTGGAATGTACCGCACCGGGCTGTGCACCCGCACTGGGGACACCGTGCGCTCCACCGCATAACACGGTGCCTGCCCGGTCTCTCTCGCCCCCCGGTAAGCACAGGAAGTTGGCGCAGGTCTTCTACCTGGCTTCGCCACACTTCCTGTGTGCCCCCCCACAATACATTTTTGGGGCTGACTCTCGGGCCTCCATCCGCTCTGCCGTGCTAGCTCCTCATAATGCCGCCTCTCTGCTTTTGCTGCCTCCAGCTCGGCTTTGGGGCAGCAATATTCCCCTGGCTCTGCCCAGGGTCCTTTCCCGTCTAGAATCTCCTCCCAAGTCCATTTCTCCAAGTAGTGCAGCCTCTCCCACTGCTGCTGCTCCTGTTGCTGCTGCCTCTGTTCCTTCTGCTGCTGCTGCTTTTGCCGTTGCCCGTTACCACGCCGCTTGGTCCTGTTGTGGTGGGTGATTCTGTAACGGTTCTCTTGTTGTGAAGTAGAGGCGGACCAAAACGCAGCGTGGTGGTTATTCATTGTATTTTAATGAAGACACTATACATGAATAAACTAACGAAAACAAGAAACGTGAGAACTCAAAACAGCCCTATCTGGTGCAAACACAAAGACAGGAACAGTCACCCACAAACACACAGTGAAACCCAGGCTACCTAAGTATGATTCTCAATCAGAGACAACTAATGACACCTGCCTCTGATTGAGAACCATACTAGGCCGAAATATAGAAATACCCAAATCATAGAAAAACAAACAGACTGCCCACCCAACTCACGCCCTGACCATACTAAACAAATACAAAACAAAGGAAATAAAGGTCAGAACGTGACAGATATATCCATTTTCAGAAATGTTTGTACATTTATATTTATAAAAAAATCATTTTGGGTGGTGGACCATTCTTGATACAAACGGGAAACTGTTGAGCGTGAAAAACCCAGCAGCATTGCAGTTCTTGACACACTCAAACCGGTGCCCCTGGCACCTACTACCATACGCCGTTCACAGGCACATAAATATTTTGTCTTGCCGATTCACCCTCTGAACGGCACACGATATCTCAATTGTCTCAAGGCTTAAAAATCCTTCATTAACCTGTCTTTTCCCCTTAATCTACACTGATTGAAGTGGATTTATTTACACGTGACATCAATAATGTATCATAGCTTTCCTCTGGACTCGACTGGTCAGTCTCATGTTTTGTACACCCAGTGTATTTGGAACTGCCAACAATATTACACTTACTCAGGGTAGAACTATACCCAGACAGACAGATGGTATTGATGCCATCTGAATTGGAATATGCTGCAGCACCACAATTTTTCAAAATTTCTCGAAACGACAACAGACCCGTCTTGACGCGCCACATGGTTCAGCCGTGGCATCGACATGGTTCGCCGACCCTAAAAGGACAACCATCAATAACCACCACCCAGGATGCTCCCTAATTGTAATGACTCTGCAACAAACGAGACGTCACTCCTCTTAATTGAATTAGAGTCAACTTTTATTGACATAATTGTTTGAGACAAGCCATTTTCCCGGCCTCGGACTGAGGATCTGACAGTGCCAATGATACGGCGATGAGTAATTAATGTGTTTCTTAATTGAACTCGAAGCGGGGAGGATTATGTGTGGATGGGTGCCGAGCTCAGAGTGGGACCCCTGCATGCCAGCCCACTCCGTTCAAGAAACCATTTTTTTTTTTATCATAGGAAGACTTCTTAGGCTGCTGCAGGTGTGCAAATAGAATACAGACCAGTGTTCACGTAGTATTTGTTTTACTTCAAATACCTAAGCAAGCTTCCCTGGAGAAATGTAACCTATAAAATAGGCCCAGAAGTACACACCGCACCCATCTGGGATCTCAAGGCAGGCTCAATCAAATGCACAAATTATTTGAAAGAAAAACAAATAATTCAACCCAGGAAACCCATTAGCTGTTTTAACACTTCCCTTATGTTCGATTCGGCTTTCACTCTTTATGTTCCAGGTAAATTTCACCTGTACAGTAAGTAGAGTAAGTACATCAAGATCATAAATATATGTTTTAATCTCCCAAAATGTTATTTTCCAAGAGCTGAGAATGTCCTCTTTCATATGCTTTTTTCCATAGTTGATAGACTGAATTATTCCAAATGTATGACTACTGTATGACATTTAATAACATTTTTTATGACATTTATGATTTTTTTTGCTTATTTTTTGCCAGATATCCATCTCCAGCATCAAGGTCAAGCTCAAATTGACTACAAATTGACTTCAGTGTTGCTCAGCCTCTGAGCATAATTGGGAAATCATATTGCTGTGTGATTAGCATGGCTGCATCTTTCATGTGCAGAAAGTAGCTCGTTTTTAAGACAAATTGTTCAAAAGTTCTATAGGCTAAGATCAAGGTCAAATTGCAGGCCAAATTAACTTCGGATCAGTGTTGCTCAGCCTCTGAGCATCATAAGTAAGTCATAGACATATATCAGAGATCAGCACTATTTGCACCATTTATGTGCAGGAAGCAGCTTGTTTTCAAGACGACGTTAAACATTTATATAGACCAAGGTCAAATTGCAAAGTGGTCAAATTGACCCGGAACGTCATGATGTCCCTATTCCGGGTACCGGGTCCAGTTGTTTGAATTTATTTTTAACGACATGTTTTACACGTTTGAGACCCATATATAGGAAAGTAGATGAAGGGTCATGGTGAAACATTTACATAAAATAGTCTTTTTGTGATTTCAAACTCTGGTCGGGACCAAATTGACCCGGAACATAAGGGAAGGCTTTACATACTATTGGAACTATGGCATGTGAAAGGCGGTAAAGATCTGAGGATTATGAGCCTGTTGTTTTCCTCAATACACACTAATCTTGTCTGATGACTGCAGTGTGCCAAAATACTACCATTGTGTGGTTATTGTCAATAATTTATGTTGAAATTGGATTGATGTAACAACCTGTTAGGTTAAGTCAATGTACTTGAGTTGAAGTTTTACCCTAACTTCAATGCTTACAATGCTGGTTGAAATGAGATGAAAACAGTACTGGTTGATTACTTTTTTGTATTTTTGTATTGTGATCCCACTTATATCCTGTAGTTTTTGTTATTATCATTATTATTATTTTAAATTTGATTTAACCTTTATTTAACTAGGCAAGTCAGTTAAGAACAAATTCTTATTTACAATGACTGCCTACCCCAGCCAAACCTGGACGACGCTGGGCCAATTGTACTCCGTCCTGGCCGGTTGTGATACAGCCTGGAATCGAACCAGGGTCTGTAGTGACACCTCTAGCACTGAGATGCGAAAGGCATCACGCAAATCAATGATTAAACAACAGAATGAGATGCAAGACTTTCTTTTTAATAGTCATCGTGCTGTTTTTCGACATAAAGCAAACATGACTCTAGATTGATAATAGCAGCCTATATTTACGTTAATCCGAGATGTCTGCTTGCATAACACTACATGCCTACTCTGAAAATAGAAGGGTAGCATTCATGAAAAGTGTTATCTCTTTAAACGCGTATTCAAATGACCAGCTCCTCAATTTGGAGAATTCAACCCAAACACACTGCATACCAAATGGTACCTTATTCCCTTTTGTAGTGCATTACTTTTGACCGAGGACCATAGGGGGATATATGGGGGAATAGGGTACTATTTTGAATGCACACACTAGCAAAGAAGACAGCAAGGTGCTTTGACATGAATATCTAAAGTAAAAAATTTGAGTGTTCAAAGCAGGCCCGGTCGCCTGAATACCGCAGCTAGGAATAATGGAATAGGACTCCGGTTCTATTTTGTGGGTTTTTCTTCTGAACTGGGGCCATGATTAAGAAGGACGGCCGGGAGCATTCGTATTGTGCCGCTAGAGGTGAAATTCTTGGACCTGCGCAAGACGGACGAAAGCGAAAGCATTTGCCAAGAATGTTTTCATTAATCAAGAACGAAAGTCGGAGGTTCGAAGACGATCAGATACCGTCGTAGTTCCGACCATAAAAGATGCCAACTAGCGATCCGGCGGCGTTATTCCCATGACCCGCCGGGCAGCGTCCGGGAAACCAAAGTCTTTGGGTTCCGGGGGGAGTATGGTTGCAAAGCTGAAACTTAAAGGATTTGACGGAAGGGCACCACCAGGAGTGGAGCCTGCGGCTTAATTTGACTCAACGCGGGAAACCTCACCCGGCCCGGACACGGAAAGGATTGACAGATTGATAGCTCTGGGTGGGGTTGCATGGCCGTTCCTAATTGGCGGGACGACGATGGCCAGAAGGAGAATCAGAGGGGAAAAAAGGCCCTGGTGAGCCTGACGGCCTGATCGACTAAAGGCAGCGTAGCTCCCAGCATTAGGGATAGCACAGTGGCCATAGTAGCCGCTGGACGCGTCCCCTGTTTAACGGTAGGAAGATGGAGTCGATACCACTTCCCTCCCAGAGCGACCAGACTGGGTTACCAAAACTGGCACCTGTGGTTTGGCGCATCCGGACACCTACAGGTCGAGCGATCAGGATCTACCACCGCTTTCCCCCTCGGGAACCCGGGTAGTAACCACCACGAGAGGAACATCCGAACCCCCCAGTGGGGGAAGGAATGTCCCCCAGTGGGGGAAGGAATGAAGGGCCGCTCACGGCAGCAGCCAGTGCCCCGGCGGCTCAGAGCGAGGCAGGAGGCGGGACGCGAGAGAGAGTGAGGGTCAAGCCCCTCAAAAGGAAGAGGCCAAGCGAGCCACCAAGCGGCACGGTGGAAGTTGGCGCAAGGGATAGGCCGGTAGCCTCGAACAACCTGTGCATTGAGATCCTGAGGGCAGGGACACAATGCGACTTATGCAGGACAACGGCAAAGTCCATCAAAAGACTAGTGGACCACCTGGCGACGAAGCACAACGGGATCCAGCTGACCTTCATGTGTGCAAAGTGCGGAAGATCAAACGCAAAGAGGCACTCAATCGCCTGCCACGTACCAAAGTGCAAAGGGGTGCAGGGCACACCAAAAGGCAAGGCAAAAGCCTTCCGTTGCATGGCCTGCCCAGGGAAGTTCGGCACGGCAAGCGGACTGTCCCAACACATGAGGCACAGGCACGTGGCAGTGTGGAACCAGGAAAGGATCCAGCAAGAGAAGACAGTGGAGGGCAAGATGAAAGGCCGGAAAAGCTGGTCCCCAGACGAACTAAGAGCAATGACTGAGCTCAGCAAGACCTATAAAGATGCGAGGAGCCCGGAAAGGAAAATCGCTGAAGGGCTGGGAACGAACACGTCTACGAAACAAGTCAGATGGAAGAGGCGCAAACTAGCCTTCGAAAACACGCCTGAGGGCACAGAGGGGCCCAGCTGGGGCTCAATGATAACAGGCCTAACGGAACCGACCGAGCAGCCACCAACGAGAACAGGAGTGGAGACGGCGCTGAAAGAACATAGGCAGGGAACGAGTGAGGAGGAAGAGGGCGGAGCAGCGGAAAGCCGCATAGAAGCAGAGGCCGCAGAGCTAATCCAGCTACTCGGCAGAGTGAAAATAAGAACGGCAAGCATAAAACCAGCAGAGGCCAAGGCCCAACCAGCACCGCAACGAGGGTGGATAAGAAGAAGGAGGGAAAAGAGAGATGAATACAAGCGGCATCAAACGCTGTTTGAGCAAGACAAAAAGAAGCTAGGAGAACTGATCCTCGACGGAACGGCGAAGTGGGAGTGCCGTATCTCGATCGAGGACCTGACCAAAGCGTACTCAGCCCAATGGGAGGACACAGGGTCCTTCGAGGGGCTGGGGCAATTCCAGTCAACAGGCATGGCGGACAACACGCACTTCGACACCCCGATCACAGCAGGTGAAGTGCTGGTCAACCTGAAAGCAGGGAAGAAAAACTTGGCGGCGGGACCGGACGGGATAAGCAGAAAAGGGTTGCTGGAGTGAGACGCGAAGGGAGAGAAACTAGCAGCGATGTTCGCCTCATGGCAGCTGGAGGGAAAGATACCAAAGGAACAACGCTAATTCCCAAGTCAATGATAGAAGAGGAGCTCATGGAAACCGGAGGGTGGAGGCCGATCACGATTGGATCAATGGTCCTACGACTGTTCTCGAGAATCCTAGCGGGCCGACTAGAGAAGGCCTGCCCGATCAACCCCAGGCAGAGGGGCTTCATCGCAACCCCAGGGTGTGCGGAAAACCTAATGATCTTGAACGGGATCATATACCAGAGCAAGGCCGAGCGGCTGGAGCTAGCGGTGGTATTCATCGATTTTGCCAAGGCGTTTGACACAGTGTCACACGGGCACCTCATCCACGTCCTCAGAGAGAATGGACTGGACGACCACGTAATCAGACTACTGGAAGACTCGTGCGAGGGGGTCTATACAACAGTGACAACGAAGGGGGGGAGACCCAACCCATCGAGATGAAGAAGGGGGTGAAGCAGGGGGACCCGATGTCCCCGCTGCTTTTCAACCTAGCACTAGACCCATTGATCAACAAGCTGGAGGACATGGGAGAGGGCTACAGATTTGAAGGGAAAAAGGTCACTACCCTGGCGTTTGCTGACGACCTGGTGCTCATGAGCGACTCATGGGCAGGTATGCAGCACAACATCAACATATTAGAATCATTCTGCAAACTAGCGGGGCTGTAGGTGCAACCGAGAAAGTGCCACGGGTTCATGGTGAGACGTGGGAACGCGGCGTTCACGATCAACAACTGCCAAGAATGGGCGATAGGGGGTGAAAGAATACACCTGATCGACCCGGAAAAGACAGAGAAGTACCTGGGAATGAAAGTGAACCCATGGCTAGGAGTTGCAAAGCCGGAACGAGGGGCGCAAATGGCCGAGTGGATCAAAAGGATCAACAGCTCGGCCCTAAAACCAAGCCAAAAAGTTACAATCCTCAACGCATACGCCATCCCGCGGGTGATGTACGCAATAGACCATGGGGACGTCGGCAGGACCCAACTAACTGCCCTAGACGGGCTAATAAAGACAGCAGTGAAAAGATGGCTGCACCTACCCCCATCCACGTGCGACGGCCTACTCTACGCACGGAACAAAGATGGGGGGCTGGGCATAGTAAAGTTGGCAAGCGCGATACCAGCGATACAGGCACGCAGGCTATTCTGCCTGTCAATCTCACCAGATCCACTGACCCGAGCAGTGGCAGCATACATGACGCCCCAAACCGAGTACGAGGAAAGGTGGGCACAGGCAGGAGGGGAAAGGCAACAGACCCCTGAACTAGGGAAAAGGCAAGACGCAACCATAGGGGGATGTATGGGGGAATAAGGTACTATTTTGAATGCACACACTAGCAAAGAAGACAGCAAGGTTCTTTGACAGGAATATCTAAAGTACATCTGTCCAAATAAGAGACGTCCCTCAAGCATTCAGGAAATCATCTTTTAGTGCAAAGGGAATTATCATAAATTGCGTATTGTTCATGTTTATCTCTTCATTTGGTTTAATAGTATATAGATATAGGATCTTAGAATTGTCCTATAAAGCTTGTAGTGTATTTGAGTTTTTAAAAGGCTTCTTACGTTTCTCATTTCCCTTTTGACATTTCAGAAAATGTATCAACCCCTAATTTTGATACACATAATAATTCACATTTGCTTTTGCTGTAGGATTATTTTCCTGCTGTAGCAAACTGGCTCAAATTAAGATCCTACATCTGTAGGCCGTGCTAGACGTCAGGTTTTGCGTGGCTGTAAGTATGAAATAAATGTTGCTGTGACATCAGAAGACATGGCAGATTTTCTCAGGCCCGAACAGTTTGGGCATTTTCCCGGCTGACTACAGTGCAGACTCCGATCTCATAACACCTAGATAGGTGTTTAACATATCAGCTAAACACTTCATATGATATTCACAGTCGATGATGTGGTAAATAAGTAATTGGTTTGATGCAATGCAATTTCTGCAATGTAGATGGCCTTGAACACAACCTTTTGTTATTGTTAAATCCGCATGTGTGTTGCTTTCCTTAAATGTTTCTTGACTAGATTTGATGCTTGAGTTTGCTCTTCTAGTCTATTGGAGAGCGAGGTATATAGGAAATGTTCTCTTTCCTCATTTACACCATGTCACAGCTCACTCCATCTTTATCAGGCCTTCACATGCTTTCGATTGATGTGGCAGACATAGATGATACATTTTGAGGATGAATTCCAATCATTGATAATATGGTTAATGCTGAGTGAAGCCGACCTCTCTGACAAGCGACCAATGATGTACTGTAGATAGTGTCTCTTCAGTTCTACTAGTTTGATCTACTAACTCTCACAGTCTCAAGTCAAAATTAGATGTTTTTCCAAATTTCTCAAAGGTCAAATTTAGAATTTGTTCCAAACGTAAAATGTCTAAGTGCTAGGCATTAACACCAAATGTTTAAGCTTAGGGTTAAGTTCATGCATTAACTCTAAATTATTAAGGTTAGGCATTAACACCAAATGGTTATGGTAAGGAATAAGGTTTGGGGTAGGCTTAAAACAAAAATAGCTTAATATCACTCGATTTGGACTTGCAACCTTCAGAATTAGATGCTTATGCCCATCTGTCATCTCCATCCACAACACCCTAGCAAAACCAAAACCTACTTGAAGGTAATAAAGCTCACTTTTGCCCCTAGTGGACAGTTCCCACATCATCTCACGACGTCCTCAGACATGGATGGACGTCAAATACTGACTTGTATCACGGGTGACCTGGCTGAGTTTGACATATAGATAGATTCAATGTTCTGGAGAGCACCTACATCCCTGTACCTGCATCCCTGATAACACCCTCCATAATTCAATGTGATGGAATGCCCACATATAGTACATTAATATTATTAAATGTGTGAGCTCTACATGTGTTGGATGGGGCCCACTCATTGTATGTACAGTATGGTGTTGAAGTCCTGGATGGTAGAATTCCTATGTCATGCGCTGTGTTTGTGAGCGTCCCTAATCACACTTTATTCCCTATTTAGTGCACTACTTTTGACCAGGGACCATAGGGCTCTGGTCAAAAGTAGTACACTAAGTGGGGAATAGGTTGCCAGTTAGGCGCATCCTTGGTTCTGCTGAGTGCCGACCGACCAGTCTTCCAGGGTGAGCACAGGTTATCTTCCTCTGAGGTAACGAGACAGTGGGAAGAGCTGTGGTATAACGAGGCAGGGCTGCTAGCGAAAACCAAGATAACGAGGCGCCTGACGGACAGGGAGATCCGAGCAGGCAGCGAGCTGCTAGATACCCCTCTCATTACCACCCCACTCGCTCGGTCTCACTCTCCAGTCCCAAACGGGGCTGAATGCCCCCCCCCGACTTAATTTGAAATGATATGTGACCACGTGGGACAGGCATCTACGTATCCTTGACCAATATTCATGTGTGGCATACAATTTCCCCTCATGCTAATACCTTGTCTTGGTGTTGATGTACATGCTTGTTGACAAATTGACATCTGGCGAATGGAATGTGTTTTTATTTGGGTAAATAATCAATATTGGTCAGTGTAGACTTTTAACATGAGAGAAGCTCCTTGGATCACATGTTCTGTAGACCTACCTGAAACAACTACACACTCACTCACTTTTACACTTTCACACTTACACACACACACACACACACACACACACACACACACACACACACACACACAATTCAACAGAGAGACACACAGGGAGGTGTCGTTGAACATCACCGTTTATGTCACTCCTAGTTCGAGACCTGTCATCACTGTGGCAAAATAACAGTTGGCGTTTGAGGGGCAGTATGTTTGTTAACATACAGCATGGCAGATGCTAGCGGGCAGGAGGTATCAGGGAGAGTACAGGCATTTATCTGCCAGCGTTCTGTCACTCTGTTTCTAGGTTACACCAAATTATCATATTGCACAAATTGTTAAAACAAATCATCATATTTCTTAGGTGTGTGTTTGAGGATTTGTGTGTGTGCGAGAGAGAGAGAGGTTTTGAATTAAACTGTAAACTCGAAACTCTCAAATCTGCTTGATTGTACACGAATACAAATATTTATTTTCACTCACAAATATGTATCTTCAATATGCCTATTATCCAATAGCTTATTGGCCAAATGTTCAAAAGCGTCCTGTCAGCATGAGGTATGGATCCAAGACCAGTGTGGTGAAACCAACCTTTACCTCTCTTGTAAGTGCTACAGCAATTTATATTTTACTTTTTAAATTTTTTATTTGCTAGCAATATTTATCTTTAAAAACGAATGTGTCATTGTATGCTGCTGATTCATGTTTTCTTTTAAATCCACAATTTGGATCCCTCCACAGCCTCATAGAGGATCTAGATAATTGTTCTAACCTCTCAGGATTATAACCAAGTTATGATAACTCATATTACTCATTGGCTAACTAAAAAATACTACTTTTAAGTTACAGTGTAGTTTAACAATAAAATGGTGTGACGGTGTCACGACTTACGCTGTAGTCGGTCACTCTCCTTGTTCGGTCGGAGGTCGATTTCACCGGTCTTCTAGCATTCGCCGATCCACTTTTCATTTTCCATTTGTTTTGTCTTTGTCTTACACACCTGGTTTCAATTCCGCAATTACTTGTTCATTATTTAACCCTCTGTTCCCCCATATTTGTTTGAGAGTAATTGTTTGTATATAATACGGTCCGTTATGTGGGCTCGCTTTATTGTATTATATTTGTCTATTTTGAGTAAATTATGTTTATTTACTCATATCTGCTGTCCTGCGCCTGACTCCTCTACATAAGCTACACACAGACCCCATTACAGACGGTGAAGTGGACATACTCGGTATACCTACATATCCCAAAAGAAAGAAATGATTTCACTGAAATAAATGTTAATAGAAAGTTAGCAAAAATAGATAAGATCTTGCTACAATACCATGGAAAGGAAAATACCTGTCTGTTTGTGGGAAAATCACCCTTGATTAAAACTCTTTAGCCATATCCCTGTTTAACCAATTTGCTTATGGCCCTGCCTACACCTAACAATTCGTTTTTTTAATTATATGAACAAAAAATATATTATATTTGGAATGGCAAGTCATGCAAAATTAAACGGGCATATTCATATAATTAATATGAATTTGGAGGGCAGGAAATATTACATTTTAATGCATTAGACCTCTCGCAAAATGCATCCGTCATACAAAAACTATACTTAAATCCAAACTGGTTCTCCAGCAAATTAGTAAGTATTGCTCACCCCGTGTTCAAGAATGGCCTTTTCTCCTTTATTCAGATTACAACATCTCACTTTAGGTTATTTAAAAATAAAATAATCTCCAAAATATCGCTCTATTTTAACAGTTGGTTTCAATTTCAGTTTAATCCACTAGAAAAGATGGAACAAATATTAAGTTAAAACTCAAATATACTAATTGATAAATGGTGTAATCTTTGCAAATGACATCATAACTAGTACTGGTGGAGTTATGTCCCACATGCGGCTTACAAAAATACATGTAAATGTCTGCTCTATACAAAATTACAACCAACTAATTGCAGCATTACTGAAAAAAGGAAGTGTCAAGTGGAAGGGTAGAAAGTAAGGACTAAAACTGGTTGAAGAAAATTGTAATCAATGAAAAAGTATACCAGTTTAATTTAAGGACCAACACATGACAGCTATGCCATACAGATTGCAAAATAGCTGGGAAAAGATTTTCAATGTACCGATTCCATGGTTTGATTCCATGGTTTATCTTTAATTTAAAATCGGTAGAAACTATGAGTATAGTAAGGTTCACAACTTTTGTGAAACATCACAGGGCAGTTGAAAAATATATTTTCACTAATTTCAGGAACCTATGCTTATGTTACGCGTCACTAATTCACATGAGGGCCATCTGCATGTTTTTTTTTTATCAATATGCGTTTTTTTGTGTGTCAGTAATGCCTTCTGGAACATATGAACTTTCATGTGCCTTAATAACAAAGTTGTGTTTCATATGTAACTATGAATAACATTTCAAAATTACGGGCCTAGTTGGTTTAGCCATGGAAAAATAATGCAATCTTCCCACTAGCCATGATTGGCTGAGATAATGAGTGGGCTGGACATGCAAAGAGATTAGTTCAAATTGATCTGCCATGTAGCTAGCTTCTGTCTATAATATGAGCTGGTCAGTATGTTTAGGTAATGTAGTAGATCTGCATAAGTGTTGCTCTTCACTTTCTGGAGGACCGAGTTTTGAATTCTGTGGAATTAGAGTATGATAGCTGAGGAGATGGAGAAAATTCTGCCATTTCATTGCAAATATGCAGATGGAGTCAAAAAGAGAACACCTGTCTCCGGATTACGTCTTCAAACTAAGCGCAAACCATGTCATCCGTGACAGAGACGGAGAAGAGAGCTAGCTAGCTACATTTTCAGATATTACACGTTTCTAATTTTGTCAGAAAGTAATTTTAATTTCCAGTTAAAGTGTGCTGTTAGCTAGCTAGCTAATGTTAGCTGGCTGGCTAGATAGCTAATGTTAGCTGCTGGCTCATTAGCTAATGTCAGCTGGTTGGGTAGTTAGCTAACATTACGTGTATGATCTTTGTAGTACAAATATATTAATTGCATTGCTAGTTATCTTGTTATGGCTGCAATCCCAATACCGGGATCGATATGACAACTACCAGTGAAAATAGAGGGCGCCAAATTCAAACCACAGAAATCTCATAATTACAATTCCTAAAACATACATGTGTTTTATATCATTTTAAAGGTAATCTTGTTGTTTCTGATTTCAAATAGGCTTTTCAGCGAAAGCACTACAAACGATTACGTTAGGTCTCCACCAAACCACAATAAGCTCAGTCATTTTCCAGCGAAATATAGCATTCACAAAATCCAGAAATAAAGATAAAATGAATCACTAACCTTGAATTATCTTCATCAGATGACACTCATAGGACTTCATGTTACACAATACATGCATGTTTTGTTTGATCAAGTTCATATTTATATAAAAAAAAATCTGAGTTTACATTGGCTATTTAGATTCACTAGTTCCAAAAAAGTGATTTTACATAGCCACATCGTTTCAACAGAAATACTCATCATAAATGTAGATGATTATACAAGTTATACACATGGAATTATAGATATACCTCTCCTTAATGCAACCGCTGTGTCAGATTTCAAAAAAAGTTTTACGGAAAAAGCAACACATGCAATAATCTTAGACGGTGCTCAGAACAGAAGCCAAATTAGCCGCCATGCTGGAGTCAACAGAAACCAGAAAATACATGATAAATGTTTCCTTACCTTTGCTGAATTTCATCAGAATGCAGTCCTAGGAATCCCAGGTCCACAATAAATGTTAATAAATTTGTTCGAAAATGTCTGTTATTTATGTCCAATTAGCTACTTTGGTTAGCGCGTTTGGTAAACAATTCCAAAGTCACAAAGCGCGTCCACTATAACGTGACAAAATGTACAAAAGTTCCGTAACAGTCAGTAGAAACATGTCAAAAAGATGTACTGAATCAATCTTTAGAATGTTGTTTACATATATCTTGAATAACGTTCCAGCCAGAGAATTAGAATGACTTCAAATGAGCGGTGGAACGCAGGTGCTTCCCCTGTGAACGTGCATAGTGAATACATGGTCAACTCGTGGCAGTGGTGACTATTTCCCATGTCATTCGACCCCCCTTCACATTAGAGTCATCAGACAAAGTTCTATTGACTGTTGAGATCTAGTGGAAGGCGTAGGAAGTGAAAACTCATCCATGTCTTGCTGTAATTTCAATGAGAGCTTTGTTGAAGATCTGCCACCCCCAGAAAAAAAACAGGAAGTGGAATTTCTCAAGTTGTTGCCTGCTATGTGAGTTCTGTTATACTCACATACATAATTCAAACAGTTTTAGAAACTTCAGAGTGTTTTCTATCCAATACTAATAATAACATGCATATATTAGCAACTGAGACTGAGGAGCTGGCTGTTTACAATGGTCACCTTTTCATCCAAGCTACTCAATACTGCCCCTGCAGACATAAAAAGTTATAGGGCTCACGAGTGGGCTGAAGAGAAGAATGGGAGAAACTCCCCAAATACAGGTGTGCAAGCTTGTAGCATCATACGCAAGAAGCGTCAAAGTTGTAATCGCTGCCAAAGGTGCTTCAACAAAGTACTGAGTACTTATGTAAAAGGCCGCTCAAATTGGTCTGTTTCAAAGTTGGAAATTGTATTTTTAAAAGAGTATTTTTTTAAAACTCTGGCTCCCAAGTGGCACAGTGACTTAAGGCACTGCATCTCGGTGCAAGAGATAAAACTGTAGTCCCTGGTTCAAATCTAGACTGCATCACATGTGATTGGAAGTCCCATAGGGCGGCTCACAATTGGCTCAACGTCGTCCAGGTTTGGCCGGGGTAGGCTGTCATTGCAAATAAGGATTTGTTCTTAACTGACTTGCCTAGTTAAATAAAGGTTCAATCAAAAATAGCCTAATTTAGCTAGCTAATATTGAACCTGGTTGGTTAGCTACTTGCAGATTAATCATTTAGCTAGCTAGCTATATGTCTAAACAAAAGACCCCCTATGCAAGTAACTATTTCAATACAATGTTCACGATGCCACTGCGACAACTGTTGATAGACGTAGCTGGTAAATTCGCTCTGGCTCTCTACTCTGATTTCAGAGCACTCTCGTCTGAGTGTGCCAGAGCTCAGAATAATTTACGAATTTACAAACACTCAGCAACTGTTCAATACGGCCAGTGTCAGTAAACGTTGGCAAAAAAAGTGTAATCAAATTGCCAGCAGCACAGTTGCAGTCACCAACATTCTGGATAACATAAACAATGCTTGGATCAACCCTACTCCTCGGCCAGGGTGTACAGTGTGCGCTCTGAACGCTCCGAGAGCGAAACGCTCTGAATTTACAAATGGACAATCTGACAGCATAGTTGCAGTCACTAACACTCTGAATAACATAACATCCTAACCAGCTCTGCTAGGATGAGTAATTTTCAGTGAGCTGTTCTCTCATTTGTGTCTGGAAGATGCTAGCATGTTTGCTTGGGTGTTTGACAGTTGATGTTGCTACAGGACACTTGGATCAACCTTTAAAGAGGTGGTTGGGCCTAAAGCTTAATAAGAAGGTGTGAACAATGCTGAATGGGTTTAGACAAAGAAGGGCTCTCCAGAAGTAGCACCAAAACATTCAAAGTTTATCATTGTTCAAAGCAGAATTATTTTCCCATTGTTCCTCAACTGTATTGATTGATATATAATTTTGTAACTCTTAGTCTGTAATTTTATCCAATGTAAAAAACACTTTCGAATTTTGAAACACAAGACCAATTTAAGCGGTCTTTGAGATTTACATAAGTATTCAGTCACTTCACTCAGTACTTTGTGGAAGCACCTTTGGCAACGATTACAGCCTCAAGTCTTCTTGGGTATGATGCTACAAGCTTGCACACCTGTATTTGTGGAGTTTCTCCCATTCTTCTCTGCAGATCCTCTCAAGCTCTGTGAGGTTGGATGAGATGTGTGACTGGACAGTCATTTTCAGGTCTCTCCAGAGATGTTCAATCGGGTTCAAGTCTGGGCTCTGGCTGGGCCACTCAAAGACATTCAGAGACTTGTCCTGAAGCCATTCCTGAGATGTCTTGGCTGTGTGCTTAGGGATGTTGTCTTTACGGAAGGAGAATCTTCGCCACCGTCTAAGGTCCTGAGCACTCTGGAGTCGGTTTTCATCAAGGAACTCTGTACATTGCTCCGTTCATCTTTCCATCGATCCTGACTAGTCTCCCAGTCCATGCCGCTGAAAAACATCCCCAGAGCATAATGTTGCTTCCACCATGCTTCACCATAGGTATGGTACCAAGTTTCCTCCAGACGTGATGCTTGGCATTCAGGCCAAAGTGTTGAATCTTGGACTCATCACACCCGAGAATCTTGTTTCTCATGTTCTGAGAATCCTTTAGGTGCCTTTTGGCAAACTCCAAGAGGGCTTTTACTGAGGAGTGCATTCTATCTTGCCACTCTACCATAAATAACTTATTGGTGGAGTGCTGCAGAGATGGTTGTCCTTCTGGAAGGTTCTCCCATTTGTCCCCCAGATCTGTGCTTTGACACAATCCTGTCTCTGAGCTCTATGGACAATTCCCTTGACCTCATGGCTTGGTTTTTGTGTTGACATGCACTGTCAACTGTGGGACCGTACATAGACAGGTGTTTGTCTTTACAAATCATGTCCAGAGGTGGAATCTAATCAAGTTTTAAAAACATCTCAAGGATGATCAATGGAAACAGGATGCACCTGAGCTCGAGTTCGAGTCCCATAGCAAAGGGTCTGAATACTTATGAAGGTACCAGTCAAAAGCTTGGACACACCTGCTCATTCCAGGGTTTTTCCTTAATATTTCTACATTGTAGAATAATAGTGAAGACATCACAACTATGAAATAAAACATATGGAATCATGTAGTAACCAAAAGTGTTAAACAAATCAAAATATGTTTTATATTTAAGATTCTTCAAAGTAGCAACCCTTTGACTTGATGACAGCGTCGCACACTCTTGGCATTATCTCAACGAGCTTAATGATGTAGTCAGTTATAATGCTTTTCAGTGACCAGGTGTGCCTTGTTAAAAGTTCATTTGTGGAATTTCTTTCCTTCTTAATGCATTTGAGCCAATCAGTTGTGTTGTGACAAGTTAGGGGTGGTATACAGAAGATAGCCCTATTTGGTAAAAGACCAAGTCCATATTATGGCAAGAACAGCTCAAATTAGCAAAGAAAAACGACAGTCCATCATTACTTTAAGACATGAATGTCAGCCATTCCAGAAAATGTAAAGAACATTGAACATTTCTTCAAGTGTAGTCGCAAAAACCATTAAGCGCTATGATGAAACTGTCTCTCATGAGGACCGCCACAGGAATGTGTCACGAATCCCGCCGAAGATGGTGCATCTTCCTGTTCGGGCGGCGCTCAGCGGTTGTCGTCGCCAGCCTATTAGCTGCCATCGATTCCCTTTCCTTTTGTTTCTGTTAGTTAGGGTCTAATTGGTTACATCTGTTTTGAGTTAGTTTTGTTTGTAGGCTATTTAAGGGCACTAGGCCCGCTGGGTATTGTGCGGGCTTGTTCTCTGTTTATTGGTGTTGGTGTATTAGAGTGATCTCTATTTTTCCGGACAGTTTTAGTCCTGTGTATTTTTGGACGGGTTGTTTCATGCGCCTTTGTGTTTTGCATGTCCGTGTCTCCGCTGTTTTTGGAATAAAAGATCCACGTACGGAATTACCTGCTCTCTGCACTTGACTCCTCCACTCACCATTCATAGAAGTCATAACAGAATGGAAGACGCAGAGGATAAGTTCATTCGAGTTATCAGCCTCAGAAATTGCAAATCAATTCTTCACAGAATTCAAGTAACAGACACATCTCAAAATCAAATGTTCAGAGGAGACTGTGTGAATCAGGCCGTCATGGTCGAATGACTGCAAATCACTACTAAATTACACCAAGAGTGGGCAAAGCTGTCATTAAGACAAAGAGTGGCTGCTTTGAAGAATCTCAAATATAAAATTCACTTTTTTGGTTACTACATGATTCCATATGTGTTATTTCATAGTTTTGATGTCTTCACTATTATTATACAAAGTAGGAAATAGTCAAAATAGTCCAAAGAAGAACACTTGAATGAGAAGGTTTGTAAATGTGATATTTAATTATTATTTTATTTACAAATTTGATTTAATTAAACAACTTTTTTGCTTTGTCATTATGGGTTATTGTGTGTAGATTAATGGGGGGAAAACTATTTAATACATTCTCGAGTACGGCTGTAACGTAACAAAATGTGGAAAAAGTCAATGAGTCTGAATACTTTCTGAAAGTACTGTATATATAGTAGCCCTACAGCAACGGGAAAATAGAGAGCATTGGCATCCTCTAGGATAATAAAGCCTTCCTCTCAATACGTTCAGTATGCACAATTAGGATCTGTAAGAGCTGAACTGGACAGACTGAGGCAACTCCTGCTGAGAATGAAATTACTCCTGCTGAGATCAGCTGTCCTAATATGGACACCGTAATTGTTAGATAAAGTCACTTTGACACGGAAATATGAAGCATGTTTAATTCTGGTACCTATAAGTAAAACAGTTTTGTTTCAGGGGGGAGGAACATTTTCAAGGGTGAACTTTTCCACTTCTACTACAGATTGTGTGTATAATGTAATTGGGGTCATAAGCACTTTCTGCCCTGTACGTCAGGGGCTTTGGAAGTGATATGATCTTACAGACCTTGTTCAGTACATTTTCTCCACCATGGTAGAAGGCTAAAGGATTGTTGTCACATTAAAGGGATTTGAAAAGTGTGAAGTATTGCCATGAAAGAGAGGTTTGATCCAAAAGATAGATTCTTAATAACAGTGGGGGTCAATGAAAATAGACATGCATGTTCTTCTTTACACAAAATATAGTATTGTCTGAAAATGTTTGGGTTTGCCAAAAAAAACCTGTCATGTACCAGCAAACATTGATAGATGAGTTTATTTTCTAAAAGAAAGTCAAATGATACACAGCACTTCATTGGGGCTAGTATTTCTGGATAACAGGTTGTTCCTCCCTGTTTCATTCCGGTTTCTTCTGTTAAGTACATAATGAACACGGCCAAGGTTTTAGAAATGTCCTCTGGGCACAGCCTCGTCTCTAATTGACCTATCTGTCACCGTGGCAACGTTGAAGGGGTTAATGGACAATCACCCTGGTGACGGCCATCCCATAACATGTCTGGGTGAGAAAGACCCCTGTGGGAAATGTAGTCAGCAGGTTGAGCTCCCGCTAATTGCTGACACAGGGCTCCTGTTCCAATGTCCCCTGGGACACCTGACTCCAGGTCAATTCTAAATCTCTTAACAGGAAGTTCAGCCGTTGTGCCACAGCGGTCTGTAAAAACATAGCAATGAAACTGGATCAGTATGTGACTATGGAGTGATGACTCTATGACTGCAAACCTGTGAGAGCCAAGGTTGACTGTGAAGCTACAATACTTTGTGATTACATATTCCTATGAAACAGATCTGACATCCTTTATCGTTGGCTGCAGTTATTACTGTTGGCACATCAGCCTTGCGTTTTTAGCCTGTCAATCGGATGTCAGTTGCCAAGACTGTCACGATCACAAAATAATGTCCCAGGGCCAGAGGACCTCACATTAAAAGCCAGTGAGAGCAAAATAGAAATGTAAAGCTGTTCAAACTGACACATGGATGTTTGTGTCATATTACTTTAAATCAACATATAAGTAGTTACACAAGTAATAGTGCTGTAATTGTACCTCGATTCGGAGGAGTAGGAAAATAATGTTTGGGGGAAGGATGAGGGGAGGTAAAAATTATAATTACGATGGCACGCAATGTGATGACACTCCCCATAATACAATATCACACTATGAAGACTTGTAACACTCTTGAAATAACTCCAGCGAAACTGTAGCTGTATCTAATACAATTCATGCAGAAGGACATGCTAACACACCAGAACACAAGAGATTCATTTGTACAATGTGTTCCAATGACTAACTGGTTTTAGCAGCAAAATGAGACAAGCAGAGGCTATACAATGACATAGGTAGCGGGATTTAATTGGTTCCCATTAGCATGCGCCGGCGCCAGCATTTATCTTGGTAAGAATCTGGTGACATTTGTCCTTGTTGTACACAACGGTACACCGTCTTTAATTACCGACAATTACGGTGAAGGGCAGAGGAGGAGAAGGGCTCTAATCACTAAGGGGAATTAGTTATTAAAATCCAATTGTATTTAAACAGATGTAATGAGCGAGAGCAAGTTCACCTCGCCCATGTGGGGAGATAAGGACTGGCCCGGGATACATAGGATGCACCCTATTCCCTATATAGTGCACTATTTTTTGACCAGAGCCCTATGGGTAACTTTTGGGCCCTGATCAAATGTAGCGCACTATATAGGGAATAGGGTGCCATTTCAGTTGCAGACATACAGTACATGGCCTTTTTTTGTACTGTTTATGCATGGCTATTCCTCTCCAGGCCTTCTACTCCAGCATAATGGTGTAGGGACTGTGGTAATAGAATGAAGCTAGCCAGCCATTTGCATTTGATTTAGTGGCTGGTAACAGTGCATGTGCAGAGGTATGCATTTGTCTTGTTGATTTCCCTTTGTGTCATATGAAGAAGCCATGCTGTTCGTAACCCTGTGCAGTCCACCTTTAGTAAAATTCATTCACAAGCTACAGACACTGGACAGAGGAAGATTGGAAAAAAGTGTTATGGACAGACGAATCTAAGTTTGAGGTGTTTGGATCCCAAAGAGGAGCATTTGTGAGACGCAGAAAAGATGCTGGAGGAGTGTTTGTCAAGCATGGTGGAGGCAATGTGATGGTCTGGGGGTGCTTTTGGTGGTGGTAAAGTGGGAGATTGGTACCGGGTAAAAGGGATCTTTGAGAAGGAAGGGTATCACTCCAATTTGCTATGCCATGCCAAACCCTGGGGACAGCTCTTAATTGGAGCCAATTTCCTCCTACAACAGGACAGTGACCCAAAGCACAGCTCCAAACTATGCAATAACTATTTAGGTAAGAGGCAGTCGGCTGGTATTCTGTCTATACAGAGTACCCATTAAGCCAATCCAATTTGTGGGAGGTGCTTCAGGAAGCATGAGGTGAAATCTCTTGAGATTACCTCAACAAATGTATAACTAGAAGGCCAAAGGTTTGCAAGGCTGTAATTGCTGCAAATGGAGGATTCTTTGACGAAAGCAAAGTTTGAAGAACACAATTATTATTTCAATTAAAAATCATTATGTATAACCTTGTCAACGTCTTGACTATATTTCCTTTTCATGGAAAACAAGGACATTCATAAGTGACCCCAAGCTTTTGACCGGTAGTTTAGAAAATAAGTATAATGCAACATTAAAAAAAAGAGGAGATTGAAATGAGCTTGTATTGTGCCGGGAGAGTTTCATAGATGAACGATAATGGTAAAGCTGTCCTGTAGCAGCAAGGGGGGACTGTCTGTCCATTTTGCCCGAGTAAAAAGGGACAACGGCACAGCTTTAATGAATGTACGATCTTTATCGTACTTCACCACTGAAACCTTTTGCAACCTGACACTCACGACTCACCTTCCAGATGCAAACAGAGAGTTTCACCAAATTGGGACTTTCAGACTATCAGCAGCAGAACAATTTAACGTTCAGAGTCTTTTTCTTCTTTTTTCTTTCAGGAGTACTGTAATTGTTCTCTGCTCAAATTGGTGCACACTTTGTCCTCCTAATTTTTTTATTAAGCAGAATCCAGAGCTGTCTGATTACGTATTCAAAAGTATGAACATTTTACATATAAAACATAGAGATCGCATGAATTGCATGTTTGTTATGTACAAGGGCCATTTCTCCACCGTGACAAGGCGTTTGGAGCTCGTTCATAATGAAACAACATCCGGAGTAGTGTATTTAATCTTTCCTAAGGTTGTCGGTATAGCAAGATTTATTCTCACAGATAGTCACCTAGGGAATTCCCCCTCAATCCAAATTGTCTGCCAAAGTGTAGCCACAGTGAGACAGACGGTTCACGGGTAGAATCAATCATTCGCTTAATACCCAACATAATTCACTCGGAAACACCCTGGTGTGAATGTTATGTGCTATTGGGATAGGTGACCGTCATTATAGAATGGTACTTCGCACGTTAGGTTCACAGGGACATTATAATGCAGTAATGGAGGAGCACTTGGCGACTGACATGTTAAAAACACAAGGCTAACATATCAACAGTAATTACTGCAGTCAATCTTTTAGGATGTCAGATCTGATTCATCCACATGATATTGTGGCTGCTCATTCAAAACTCACTTCCTTAGTTCAACGTCAACATTTGACAAATAAACCATAGAATAAATATGTGAAGTGATATAGCCTTTAAATACATCTTGCAAATTCCAATGGGTAAAAACATAATTCCGATTTACTTCATGTTGACCAGTAACTAAGTTGTTAAAAATGATGAGTCCCTTCTAGTCTGTTAGAAGTGTGTGTACCAAATTACTCAATGTTCAATACACTGAGTATACAAATATTAAGAAGACCTGCTCTTTCCATGACAGACTGACTAGGTAAATCCAGGTGAAAGCTATGGTCCCTTATTGATGTCAGTTGTTAAATCCACTTTAATCAGTGTAGATGAAGGGGAGGAGACAGGTTAAGATTTTTAAGGCTTGAGACAATTAAGACATGGATTGTGTACGTGTGCCATTCAGAGGGTAAATGGGCAATACAAAATATGTAATTGCCTTTGAATGGGTTATGGTAGTAGGTGCCAAGCAGATTGTTGTTTTGTCAAGAACTGCAATGCTGCTGGGTTTTTCAAGCTCAAAAATGTCCTGTGTGTATCAAGAATGGTCCACCACCCAATGGACCATGTTTTATTTGAACACATAATAAGCAATCAGAAAATGTGTAGAGTTGCTGGAAATTTGCTTTAAAACGACAACATTTTCTCTCAGCCTCATGGCCAAATGTGTAGAAACCAGGAAATGTGCTTTACAAGAGCAAAATGGTCTCTGATCCTCATGGCAAAATGTGAAGAACAGCCTGAGATGAGCTATAAAACAGCACATTTTTCTCACTGACCCATGGCAAAATGTGTAGAATTGCAGGTAATTAGCTTTAAAACTGCAACATTTTCTCTCAGCCTCATGGCAACATGTTTAGAATAGCGAAAAACGTGCTTTACAAGTGCAAAATGTTCTCTCATCCTCATTGTAAAACGTGAAGAGTAGCATGAGATGAGCTACACAATAGCACATTTCTCTCACTGCCCCATGACAGAATGTGTAGAATTTTAGGAAATTAGCTTTAAAACTGCAACATTTTCTCTCAGCCACATGACAAATTGTGTAGAATAGCATTATGAAAAAGAAAATGTTTCTCTCTTCCATGGCGAAGTTACACTTTTTGGGTTGGGGGGCTTTCTGGAGTTACAGTGGATTGTGAAAGTATTCACCCCCCTTGGCATTTTTCCTATTTTGTTTCCTTACAACCTGGAATTAAAATAGATTTTTTGGGGGGGTTGTATAATTTGATTTACACAACATGCCTACCACTTTGAAGATGCAAACAATTGTTTTATTGTGAAACAAACAATAAATAAGACAAAAAAACTGAAAACTAACTAATCATCTTTAAGTCATACCACAGATTCTCAATTGGATTGAGGTCTGGCTTTGACTAGCCATTCCAAGACACTGAAATGTTTCCCCTTAATAAACAACTCAAGTGTTTCTTTTGCAGTATGCTTAGGGTCATTGTCCTGTTGGAAGATGAACCTTTGTCCCAGTCTCAAATCTCTGGAGGACTGAAACAGGATCCCCTCAAGAATTTCCCTGTATTTAGCACCATCTATTACTCCTTCAATTCTGACCAGTTGCCCAGTCCCTGCAAATGAAGAGCATTCCCACAGCATGATTCTGCCAACACCATGCTTCACTGTGGGGATGATATTCTCTGGGTGATGAGAGGTGTTGGGTTTGCACCAGACATAGCATTTTCCTTGACGGCCAAAAAGCTCAATTTTAGTCTCATCTGACCAGAGTACCTTCTTCCATATGTTCGGGGAGACTCCCACATGCCTTTTGGCGAACACCAAACGTGTTTGCCTATTTTTTTCTTTAAGCAATGGCTTTTTTTCTGGCCACTCTTCCGTAAAGCCCCGCTCTGTGGAGTGTACGGTTTAAGTGGTCCTATGGACAGATACTTTGCTGGATCTCCGCTGTGGAACTTTGCAGCTCCTTCAGGGTTATATTTGGTCCCTTTATTGCCTCTCTGATTAATGCCCTTCTTGCCTGGTCTGAGTTTTGGTGGGTGGCCCTCTCTTGGCAGGTTTGTTGTGCTGCATATTCTTTCCATTTTTAATAATGGATTTATTGGTGCTCGTGGGATGTTCAAAGTTTTTTATATTTTTTTTATAACCCAAACCTGATCTGTACTTCTCCACTACTTTGTCCCTGACCTGTTTCGAGAGGTCCTTGGTTTTCATGGTGCCACTTGCTTGGTGGTGCCCATTGCTTAGTGGTGTTGCAGACTCTGGTGCATTTCAGAACATGTGTATAAATACTGAGATGATGTGACACTTAGATTGCACACAGGTGGACTTTCTTTAAGTAACTAATTAGGTGACTTCTGAAGGTAAATGGTTACACAATATCTTATTTGGGGGCTTCATAGCAAAGGGGATGAATGCATTGAATGAACGCACCACTTTTCTGTTTTGTATTTTTTTAAACAAGTAATTTTTTTCATTTCACTTTACCAATTTGGAATATTTTGTGTATGTCCAGTACATGAAATCCAAATAAAAATCCATTTAAATTATAGGTTGTAATGCAACAAAATAGGAAAAACGCCAAGGGGGATGAGTACTTTTGCAAAGCACTGTATGCTTTTCATTGACTGCAGCTTGCGTTCAACACCATAGTGCCCTCAAAGCTCAACACTAATCTAAGGACCCTGGGACTAAACACCTCCCTCTGCAACTGGATCTTGGACATCCTGATGGGCCTCCCCCAGGTGGTAAGGGTAGATAACAACACATCCGCTACTCTGATACTCAACATGGGGGCAACCTCAGGGATGCGTGCTCAGTCCCCTCCTGTACTCCCTGTTTGCCGATGACACAACATTGGTAGGCCTGATCACCTACAATGACGAGACAGCCTATAGGGAGGAGGTCAGAGACCTGACCGTTTGGTGCAAGGACAACAACCTCTCCCTCAACGTGATCAAGACAAAGGAGGTGATTGTAGACTACAGGAAAAGGAGGACTGAGGACGCCCCATTCTTATCGACTGGACTGAGGTGGAGCAGGGTGAGAGCGTCCACATCACCAACAAACGAACATGGTCCATGCACATCATGCACACCACAACAGTTGTGAAGAGGGCACGACAAAACCTATTCCCCCTCAGGAGACTGAAAAGATTTGGCATGAGTTCTCAGATTCTCAGATTCTCAAAAGGTTCTACAACTGCACCATTGAGAGCTTCCTGACGGGTTGCATCACCACCTGGTATTCTAATGAAATGTCTACCCGGGCTATTTGCATTGCCCCCCCCCCCCCCCCCCCCCCCCCACCCCACCGCCCTGTTATTATCTATGCATAGTCACTTTAATAACTCTACCTACATGTACATATTACTGTACCTCAATTACCCCGACTAACCGGTACCCCCGCACATTGGTGCCCCCTGTATATAGCCTTGCTATTGTTATTTTACTGCTGCTCTTTAATTATTAGTTAATTTTATTAATACTTTTTGGGGGGTATTTTTCTTAAAACTGCATTGTTGGTTAAGGGCTTGTAGGTAAGCATTTCACTGTAAGGTCTACACCTGTTATATTCGGAACATGTGACATAACATTTGATTTGATTTGAGTATTCGGCGTCATCCATTTCTGAGGATATAGGGAGATAACATGGTAACCAGCCACTAGGGGCAACAGTGAGCATTGTTACATTCAGGTAGGTTTCAGTTTTACTAGGAAATTGTGGACAGTGATGTCAGAGGGGTGTAAGCATTTGCCCTTGATACCAAAAGTTCAAATCCAGCAATAGGAAGTTGTTCTTGACATTTTTTGTTTTAAGCCTATCCCAAACCTTAACTCTTTCTTTAGCCATTCAAAGCCATGCATAACCTTAAGATTTCAGAATGAATGCCTAAACTTAACGCAAACCTTAAACATTCTGTTAATGCCTAAACTTAACCTTAAACACTTTGGAATTTGACCTGTGTAACAACTTCAAAATGTTACGTTTGAGAAACATGAAGGATGATAACACCTGACGGATGATGACACCTGTGTCATCAAAATGTTACGTTTGAGAAACATGGAGTAACGTCTAATTCTGACGCGAGACTTTGAGGTCTAGTTGGATGTATGACCAGAATGACAAAAGGCTACAGTGATGTCAAACGGCCAAAGACGAGGAAGAATGAGGTGGGAGGATAATGACCTGTCTGCCAGTGCCTGAGGACACAGGTGTCATCATCCGTCAGGCGTTATCATCCTTCAGTATTGTGCAGAGCAGGAGACAAACCTAGCATCATCATAACCAGTTTTTCTCCCTGTCATATTCTTCTCTTTATTTTAGACAGTCTAGAATTAAGATGTAGGGGTATAGTTGTAGAGGGCAATATGTGCTCGGTAGACTGCAGCACTACCGCTGCCACGAAGTCATAACCTGTTAACCAGGCTTGTTTGTGGTGAAATGTGTTTATAGTCTTTTCCATCCCACAAGGGTTTTTATGTATAGAACTGCACTAAGAAGTCATATCTCCCCCCACTGGCTGTAATGCGTTTAGCTGTTTCTATCTAAGAGTCAGAGTCTATCGACGGCTCTATAGCTAAGGAAGAGTTGAACGTCTTTGGATAGTGTGGAGCATAGCATGTTTGAGGAGGGGAGACACCCACTGCATTCACATGGCTGAGGGAGACTGTTAAGCCTGCATACAGTATGCATCTTTACACACACTTACTTACATATTGAAATAGGCATTTGCTTGCCGACACGCTTCAACACACACACAAACTGTTCTGTTATATTATGTGCATGTACAAATACATAAACGCACACACACAATACAGAGATGAATGCATATGTATGGAGCTGCATCTCTCTCTCTCTCAATTCAATTCAATTTACTTTATTGGCATGACGTAACAATGTACATTTTGCCAAAGCTTACTTTGGATATTTACAATATGAAAATAATAAGAATCAAAATAGTCAACGGGACAACAGTAACAACAATAACCAAGGGTCAAAATAACCATGCATTGAACAATAAGCACACAGTAGAGGACATGTGCAGGTTGATTGGTCTGTCAGACATTGTCCCTCAACTTATGGCAGGCAGCAATGTCGTGCGCTGCCAACCCACAGCTCTCTGTCCTCCCCCAACAGGACGGGTAACCTACTCTCTTCAGAGAGGTCTTTGAAATCTTGAATAAGGGTTTCAAATTTGGGGAAATTACACTCGCTAATAGTTTTATATTTTTTCAGGAAATTCAGCTCTGTCTCAGGTTCTGCTGTTGTGCAGTGATTGCCTTTCCTCAACAAGGTTTTTCTAAGGTTTTGATCAGTAACCATGGTCAAATAGTTAGCCACGGTGTACTGTCGATTTAGGGCCAAAAATCACTGCATTTTGCTTTGAGTTAGTGTTTCTCAATAAGCAATGTAGAACCCAGCCTCAGGACCAGCTGGATGAGAGGACTCTTTTCTTGCTCAGCTCTTGGCATTCCAGGGCATGGTAAGTCTCTCTCTCTCTCACTCTCACTCTCTCTCTCTCTCTCTCTTTTTTTTTTAAAATGTATATATATATATATATATATATATATATACACACCAGGCAGAAAGTCCATCAAGTCAGATATGTGCTAGGTGAAGTGGTGTGAAAACAAGAAAGTTATCATAGCAATGTTTTGTTATATCAACTGACAAGCTTCCTCATAACAGTAGGGCACAATGCTATTGACCATCACACAAATAAACTCATAAATTGCTCACACATTGTTTTGTCAGAGTAAGCAATAAAAATCCACTCTGAAGTGCACTAGCTCCTTATGATTGCACAGTGTGTGAAATGAGACTGATTTCCTTGCAACCTCTTAGAGTGGAGACTTACCCTGGGGCACATCTTCATAGGGCTGTATTTGTGTCTGCACAGAGTCAACTAAAACACTTGTCTGTAGTCAATACTTCACATTCTAGAATGGAAGCGGACTGAGTGTTTGGTACACAGCAACAAAAAACACTCAGACAACAGCAGGCCTACCTGCTATGTTTGTGCCATGGATAGTTAGTTATACAGTAAGCATCACAACCTGGGATTGAAGGTAATGTTTAGACGTGATATTGCAACAATGCTGGTCTCTGCCGCAATATATTTTGCTTTGCCATAATTTCATAGTCCTGTATTTTCCAGGAAAGCTGGAGATCAAGCTTCCCTTCATATGCACCACTGAATTTGTCATTTTTTAAATTTTAGGAGCATCATACCACTGTGCAGATATTTTTTTTTGTTTGTTCCATATTTCATATTACACACCACATATCTGTTTATACAACATTGACTTGCCCTGCTTAGTGCAGGTCCAGATGGGTTAATGCTAAAGATTTGTTGCCCTGCTTAGTGCTGGTCCAGATGGGTTAATGCTAAAGATTTGTTTTGAGCATGGACATTGTGTCTGTTTACACCAGTAGTTAACAACAAGGGCCACTCAAGTCAAGTAGCTAGAAGAGAACTCAGAACTCAGGTCCCCAAAAGGGAGTGCGCCACATTTGTAGCCATGGGTCATTTCATTTCAGCAAGCCATGACACCCACTAGCTCAGATCGTTCTGAGAGACAACAATAATGAATTTGGCAGGAGATTAATAGATCAACCTGACTCTTGTCTTGAAATGTGTTTTTCATCTTTCATGAAATGTGGGAACGTAGAGTCCGATCTTTACTGTATAGTGTTAAATAGCATTATTTCTAGGTCTCCTGCACGTCATGTCCACTGATTTGACGGAACAGATAAGATAAGCGCTCCTTCAACATTATTTTGTTGAACAACAATTTGAACACTGAGAAATTAAGCTAATTGATTCATATAATTTTCATGAAGTGTATGTTTCTATCTTCCGTGATGTAGATAAAGTGAAATATTGGGATGCAAACTCAAAATATAATCCGTTTCAACTATTCATCTGACATGGGTCTTCTTTTTCTTAAAACTCATAACCACGTGTGTGTGTGTGTGTGTGAGGTGTACACTTTTGTTTCAAAGTGGATTTGTTAAAGGCTACCAAAAAAACAGTCTGTATGACCGTGAGATCACCCACTGCAGTAAAAGGTTTAAAAAAAAGCTTTCAGCCAGGTCTGTGATCACCCTGATCACTGCAGTAGTGACACTCAACGTGGTGTTTCCCTCTCAGCCTTCTTACAATGGCTACAGACTCATCAAAGATCCATCTGTTTTCGCCATAGAAATAGAATGGCACTTAATATCGCCGCCGTCCGCTGGTCCATCCCTCACAGAACATTGTCTTGAATTGAAACGTCTGTTCTCGTCATTGCTGTGCACAAGAATAAACCACATTCAAGAGTTGGACCAGTCTATGTTCACTGCTGGAGCAAAACGTGTAAGTAATAAGACCAAGGCACAGTTGTAGCGGGTTAAAGATAATGCCAGTTTATATTAAAATAAGAATGAGGTACTATGATCGCTCAATTAACAATGTACAATGCGTGGAAGTGAGTACAATTAACATAGAAAATGGTAATAGCCATGTAGTAACAATGGTTAAGTAACAACCTTATATGTACAAGAACCGCTAGGCAGTCAATAGAATTTCTAGGTCATTATAATCTACGGGGTGCACCCTTTAAACCTAAACGTCATGTAATACAATGTACCAATACATTTGAGTACACAAAATCAGTTTCAAAACGTAAGGGAATATTGAAGAAAAAAAAAGGAGATGGTGTTGTTCTTGGGAGTGTAGTAATGGTCTCCGCACTGTGCAGGAACAGCAATGCTACAAAAGGAGACATTGAGCCTTGAGGTTATGTGGATGTGGAATCAATCACACATTTCTGTTTCTGCAGTTTATCATTGTGTAGTTGGACCATAAATGGCGAGTATGGCTGTGAAAAAGAAAACAGCAAGGCTGGCTAGAGAATTACAATTGGATACAATTTTAGCCACTAATTGAACTCAATTATACTGTTCCTGGCCCAAATGGATGGCGTTCAATATTTTATATGATTTTTAACATTTTCAAATCAATTATATTAAACATACTTTTTTCATGGAGCAGTATGTGAGTATGCCCCAGTGCAGCTTTGATTGAATCCTAGCCTGAGTTTATTCCGCTTATTGCCGTTTGCCTTTATCCTTCTACCCTGTCGCGATGAGCATACAACAACGTTTTTCGTTTATCTTAAATGAAGTTCCCAATATGTGCTCTGGAGGAAAATAGCCATTTCCAAGCCATTTTTCTTGTTTATCTTGTTTATGTGTCTGGTAGTTTTCACTTTGTGGGTTTTCACATTCTTCCATCTGACAGTTGTTGTTTTTTTTCAACTCCACTTCAACATCTCATGTGTCTGAACTCTGCGTTATTGCGCCGAGAAAATGGTGTAACAGCTGGAAATCCATTCGGCTTTTAACAATCAAACCTAAATGATGAAAATAGTCTATTTTTGTGTGTGGAGATCTATGTTGAGATGAAATATAAACGGCAGGTCTTTTCATCCAAGACGGAAAAAGCCTGCCTTGGATTTTTAGGAAGCATTGATGTCTGGAATCATGACAAACTTTACTTTCGTCACCACGACTCAAAAGCAAGACGTGCATTTGCAGAGATTCCTTTGCAGGCCCATTTTTATTTTGTTTGTGCTTACTTCAAGTAAAAGCTTTTATTTATCAATGGCTTATTTAGCTCTTTTGATTTTTTTGCTCTGTAGGTTTTTGCTCCAATCTATGAGCTGACAACCCATCAGACAAAGCAAAACTGGTTGTAATGGTTTAGGCTGACGGCTTTTATGACGTCACGGTTGGTGTAAAGTTTTCCTGTTTGTGTACAGTTTAGGCAGTTTTTTGGGGGACTAGGAAATTATGTATTTCCCTGACAAGACAACAACAAAAATATCTCTTTCCCAGACATCTTGATGTTTTTATTAACAAAAAGATGTTGTGATAATTACAATTCCGTAAAATCAGTGGCCATGATGTGCAGTAGACCTAGAAATAATGCTACTCAACACTATATGGTGCAAAACCTGATTCTACATTCCCACAGTTCATGAAAGATGAAAAATACATTTTAAGACAAGAGTCAGGTTGAACTATTCATCTCCTGCCAAATTCATTATTGCTAATAGTGAAAATAAATAGTTTATTGTTGAGTTTTTTATTAAGTATTTATAGCTACACCATCTATTTCTGTATTCAAATGAGTTGACTAAAACAGATACAGGCTGACAATCCAGTACTTGCACAACACAAACACATAGCTATGCAAGTTGTTATTTGGGTCAAAGTGCAGAAAACATCATTATTTTTGACGGATTGGCATTCACCGAGCACACGGCAAGACACCAATGCACTTTCATCTCAGTTCATCATTCAACTGATAACATTAGCAATCACGGAGTACATTTACATATAAATACAACACATTTGGCTAAATTAGATTGTGAATTCAACCCAGGGCCTAGTTTACCAGAAAAGTTTGTGGACCAAAATAGCCAGGTGATTGCTTCAGTTTTTCCACATTTTACATTTAGATGATAAAACCCGATGAACGTTGCTTAATGGAATATGCAGCTGCTAAACAGTAATTAACTTTCAAATGACTATTATTAAAGTAAACCGACAATGGCATTAGTTGACAGGTGGTGTAGCATGCAATAAATTGGCTCACAAAATGACTGCTCCGTAAGGCATTTAGTCATATTCGCAACATCGGCTCAATCTAAAAATCAATAAACTATGGTAATAGAAAAAACACAGCGGTGGGATAGAGTGACGTGATCAAATATGGCTTCCTGGTATATGGTCAAGGCTTTATTGCGGGATATCACAAACTGGGGTAGACCCCTTCACTCTTTCAAACTAGGTGAAGAGTTTGGTCAGTTGAGTTACTGCTGGGTCGTATTCATTAGGAACCAAAAGGACGCAAATGGACTGAAACAGGGAGGGACTCCCTGAACCTGTCCAATTAGAAACTAAGAAACTAAGAAAAAGTGACAAAACGTTTTGCTAAGGAGTGCACTAATGAATACGACCCAGACGTGTTCGTGCAAAACGTGTGCCACATTTTCTGTCAGCCATGAGAATGTTGTGCTTTACTTCACAGTGGCCCCAAGTTATTACATTAACTCAAGACATGGTAGCCTGCAAATCTGGACATCTGTTAGACAAGGGGGCTTGTTAGGTTGCTTACCACAGACTCATTCATTAGCAACAGGGTAACACACACACACACACACACGCCGAGAGCTAGTCAGCCAACACATGCTCCCTCTAGCGTTTAATCTTTTCCCCAAATATTCACAAACTTGTTGTATACACAAAATCACCCTTTAATGCAGCCATCTGTGTTCTTCCTAGAGTAATTTCATTCTGATCCATGCCCTTAGATTCCCTCTTTCATTTGAAAAACAGAAAGAGAGCTTTGCTGCCCCACAACTCCTCCGCGAGCATCAAACGCAAGACACAAGAAAAGCCACAGCCGACATCCCGACTTGTACCTTGGTACGTTGTGTTCTTGTTTAATTTCCTGATGTTTGATGAACGATTAATTGGTGAGAAGTTCTCCCTCTTTATACTCACTCTTTGACAACTCATTTTCACAACGCATGTTTACACCTCTGGCAACCAAATCCACTTCAGACTGAAGCGTAGAGGACAGGGCTTTCAGACAGTAGCTTTACCTGTCGTGGTCTCTCCCTCTGCCTCGTCTGCTTTCCGTCTGTTCGTCTCTTTGTTTTGGAAGGTGTTTGAGGCTGTTCCCAAGACTGTGTGAATGAGGGTGTTTGATGCCCATGGCGAGGGATGAATACTAATACTGTACACTGGAAGAGCAGTGTAGAAGGGCGCTCTGCTGCCACCTTTTGACAAATATCAAAGCCTCATACTGTAGATAGGCACAGTGATTGAGAATCCAGCAACAGTAGGTACCTTAGAAATTCTCTCTCCCCTTCTCTCTCTCTTCCTCTTCAACTACCTCCCATTCTTTACTGTGTCTCAATGGCAATCCACATCCTGTCTGTATTGTAAGTCCCCCTCTTTCTTGCTCTAGCACACTGACTCCTCTTTTTTTCTCCCTCCACATGCCTCGCTTTCTCTTTCTCTCTCTCTCTCTCTCCAATCTTTTTTCTCCCCCCCTCACACCTTTCACCCTCTTCTTCTTCTGTCTCACTCGCTCGCTTGCATTCACATAAACTCCATCCAGGAAATTAGATGTACAGTCTCATCTTCTGAGAGGTGTCATCATGTCCTCTGTTGATTGTTCCCTTCTATCTACCTGTTACAGGATGCATCCCAAATGGCACCCTATTCCCTATATAGTGCACTACTTTTGACCAGAACCCATAGGGCTCTGATCAAAGGCAGTGTACTATGTAGCGAATAGGGTGATTGCTCCACAGTGATTGCTCGGCAAACCTAATCAGCCAAGCCTCTTCCCTGTTCCCCATTATCCCCTGTCCTCCCAGGGATGACGTGATGAGACAATTAGTTATGTAGGAAGCAGCGGCATCATGCCCATTGAAACTGAGTGGCACATGCCCACTCAATTTCATCTATTGTATGATAAAAATATATAAGGAAGTTTCTCTTAAAAATAATGAATTTAAAGGATATTGAATTTGGCTGTTAGTGCCCCTACAAAAATAATAGATACAGTACATGGCACGACCAGCTTGATCACTTCATTATGCAACCTCTAATCAACAAGCAGCCAGGTGCGCAATACTACTCAAAGAGAACGGACGCTAGGTTAGTCCAAAAAGATCTAATATCATAATATCGGCACAGTTATAAGATTAACTCCCCAAAAATGTGATACTGTTTGCATTGAATGTGGGAAGAGACATTCTGTAACAACAAAGCAATCCTAGATTTCAGCCCAATCCACAAACTCAGCAGAGTGCTGCTCACCCTCAACATAGCAGGATCGGAAGCAACAGCTTTGGCTTAGGGACTTTCCATCGCTAAATAACAACAACAAAGCAGATTGGGTGCAAAGATGTCACCCTGAAACGTGTTAGACTGGCATGTCTCCATTAACAGGCCCTAAAAATGGTCAAAGTCTCCAGCCACCCTAGTCATAGACCCTTCCCTCTGCTACCGCATGGCAAGCGGTATGCGCTAAGTCTAGGTCCAAGAGGCTTCTAAACACCTTCTACCCCCAAGCCATACGAGTCCTGATACGAGCTAATCAAATGGTTACCCAGCCTATTTACATTGCCCTCCCCTCTCCCTGTTTTACGCTGCTTCTACTCTCTGTTAGTATCTATGCATAGTCACTTTAATAAATCTGCCTACATGTACATATTACCTCAATTTCCTCAATACCAGTGCCCCCGCACATTGACTCTGTACCTGTACCCCCTGTATATAGCCTCGCTATTGTTATTTTACTGCTGATCTTTATTTATTTGTTATTCTTATCTCTCATCTCTCTTATTTTTTAACTGCATTGTTGGTTAAGGGCTTGTAATTAAGTATTTCACTGTCATGTTGTATTCGGCGCATGTGACAAATAGCATCTGATTTGAATTGATTTATATCAAGCAAATTGGGACTTTGCAGCTGTATCAATGTGGACTGTTTGGACATCATTCCTTAAATACCAATCTATGAACTCCTTCAAGGTGGAACATTTTCCACAAGAGAAGAGAAGAGAAGAGAAGAGAAGAGAAGAGAAGAGAAGAGAAGAGAAGAGAAGCAGTGAGAAGCAGACCTGGGACAAAATACTATTTGAAATCTTCCAAATTCGCAGCTTGCACTTTTGGGACGTGTCTGTTGCTTCATTGCAACAGGCAAGCTCGAAAAGAAACAGAACAAAAAGCAAGAGAACTCTTCGAAGGGAGAAGCAGAGAGAAGAATAGAAGAGACAAACAGAATACATAAACAGAGAGGAGCAGAGGAGAGGAGATCAGTAATAGCATTGTTGTGATTCTGGCGAGGCTCCCCCTGCCTGTCTCTATAATGAACCTGCCGCATATTAATCCCTATCACTAATGAGGCCATTCAGAATGATAAGCTTCCCCCGCACCCGCTAATGAACACATGCTAATGCTGCCGCTCCCTCCTCCGCCAGGCCCCTTTCACTGAGCCTAAATCAGACAGGAACACCTGCCCGGCTGCACCGCCGTCCAGACAGCCATCAGCACATAGGCCTAGGTCCAAAATGCAGTGCATCTGTCTGTTGGTTAATCTATCTATGCTTTCATTCGTCCGTCCATGTGTCCGCCGATTCATTCATTAATTCATCCATCCATCCATCCTTCCATGAATGTTTGACACCCATCTGTCCATCCATTCATCCATCCCTTCATATCTATTGAAAGGCACTTTCCTTACTTATCTGATGATTTGTACATCCCTCCATCATTCTGTCAGTTCAATGAGCTGACATAAATCTGAATTTCCTTATCATCCACTGATGAGCCCCATGTGCCACGTTGACATTATTTTCAGATTTTTTTTAAATCTGGGACTCTAAATCAGGCAAGTGTGAGTGTGTCTCGTCTCTATTTGAGGTTATTCCAACCAACACGTTGAGGAACAGTGCTCCGAACAGGGGCGTATTCATTTTGGAAACCGTTTACCATTTAAGAACCAAACGGAAGCAAACAGAGCAAAACAAGAATTTCTATTGGACAAATTTAGGTAAGTCCCTCCTCATTTTGTTCTTTTTGTTCAGTTTTTAATAAACATTTTGCAATGTTTTGAAACAGAATTGATGTAATGAAAACTTCCCCTGCTCACCTCAAACTAAACCCAACCTACAAATATACATCCATGAAAAAAAGTAAGTCATGAAATACAGTGCATTCGGACCACTTCACTTTTTCCACATTATGGTACATTACAGCCTTATTTTTAAATTTTCATTTTACATTTATTTAACTAGGCAAGTCAGTTAAGAACAACATATTATCTACAATGACATCCTACCAGGGAACAGTGGGTTAACTGGCTTGTTCATGGGCAGAACAACACATTTTACCTTGTCAGCTCGGGGGTTTGGTTCCAGCAGCCACCCCTTTTTCAAAAATGTATTAAATTGTTTTTGTTCCTCATCAATCTACACACAACATCCCATAATGACAAAGCAAAAACTGTTTTTAGAAATGTTTGCAAATATATCAAATAAAAAAAAATGAAATATCAGTTACAGCCTTGAGTCTTCTTTGGTATGACGCTACAAGCTTGGCATACCTGTATTTGGGGAGTTTTTCCTATTCTTCTCTGCAGATCCTCTCAAGCTCTGTCAGGTTAGATGGGGATTGTCACTGCACAGCTATTTTCAGGTCTCTCCAGAGATGTTCAATCAGGTTCAAGCCCGGGCTCTGGCTGGGCCACTCAAGGACATTCAGAGACTTGTCCCAAATCCACTCCTGCGTTGTCTTGGCTGTGTGCTTAGGGTCGTTGTCCTGTTGGAAGGTGAACCTTCACCCCAGTCTGAGGTCCTTAGCACTCTGGAGAAGGTTTTCATCAAGGATCTCTCTGTACTTTGCTCCATTCATCTTTCACTCGATCCTGACTGGTCTCCCAGTCCCTGCCGCTGAAATACATCCCCACAGCATGATGCTGTCATCACCATGCTTCACCATAGGGATGGTGCCAGGTTTCCTCCAGATGTGACGCTTGGCATTCAGACCAAAGAGTTCAATCTTGGTTTCATCAAACCAGATAATCTTGTTTCTCATGGTTTGAGAGTCCTTTAGGTGGCTTTTGGCATTTTGGTACCCTTCCCCAGATCTGTGCTTCGACACAATACTGTCTCGGTGCTCTACGGACAATTCCTTCGACCTCATGGCTTAGTTTTTGCTCAGACATGCACTGTCAACAGTGGGACCTTATATAGACAGGTGTGTGCCTTTAAAAATAATGTCCAAACAATTGAATTTACAATCAAGTTGTGGAAACATCTCAAGGATGATCAATGGAAACAGGATGTCTCATAGCAAATGGTCTGAATACTTATCTAAATAAGTATTTTTTTTTTGTGCAAATATTTGTGAAAACCTGTTTTCACTTTGTCATTATGGGGTATTGTGTGTACAGTAGACTGATGAGGAAAACAATTTAGAATAAGGAAGAAAATGTGGAGAAAGGGAGGGGGTCTGAATACTCTCCGAATGCTCCGTATGTTGACGTTATTCTTTGGAAGAGAAGAGGAGTTTGAACTGTGAAGTTCTGTTAAAACTGCTAGTCAGAAATGATCAACTTCCTTATAGATGACCTTTTTGTTGTTTTGTTACCTGGATGTTACCACGTTAGCCTTCTAGCTCATTAACTCTTGTTTTAGGCTTACCATATTGCATTACTTTTCCAGTGCTGTTCATTGCTTTTCATTTCTGTGGTAACTTGACAAAGAAAACCACGTGCCAATGTTTACGTGCCTTTACTTGTGACCTAGAATGAAAATGTGTACAGCAGTACAAACGGTGTAATACAAGAGAGCGTCATGGCAATGCAGCGTTCTACTCGTCTGACTCTAGGTGTTGACATCCCGGGAGGGAAAGGTCATGGGTCAATATCGATGGCATAGAAATTCACATAAGAATAGTAATACTAATCTGCAGGTAAGTATGCATACACATTCAAAAAAAACTATTTCAATATCCATGCATGTTTGTATTGCGCTTGTGTATCGGTATTGATCATGCCATTGTTTTTAATTGTTTACCATTACGGAATAACATATCCATTATTGCACTTTACGGATATGGTTGTTTATGCTCAGAAATTATAATTGTATATTTACAATTATTTTTGGAAGTGAACCCTCAACCTTTGTTGTTATCATTGTGGTTCAACCAAATGGACCATCCTGGGTGCAATCACACCACATGAACTCCTAATGTAACCTAAGGAGAGGAGAGTGTGAGATGAAGACCTTCCAGGAGTGCAGGAGAGTGGAGCCTGCGTGAACTCATGAGAAAATCATCCTATGAGTGTCTTATCGCTAAGACAATCACGGCTTATTAATGACAGCATATCTGTTTCTTTAAGCACTCATGGGATGAGGCTTTGGCATATCAATAAAAATAAATAGCTCAGCATACAGACGTACTTGCGCATGTGACATATAGAACCTTGAAAATCAAACTATTTATGTTCCTCACCATATGAGCTGAAGATCAGGGTTGCCCTCTTTGCAGGCCTTGGGAACACACATACACACACACACACACACAGCTTTCTCTACACATGAATAGGAAATGACTTCCCACTGCGAATAACTCACGTTAGCCATCCATCAAAGCCATCAAGTTTATTGTAATAAATCTATTCCCTGGGCTACATTGGGTCTTGATTAAAAGTAGTGAACTATACAGGGGATAGGGTGCCCTTGAGAAGCTGAACACAACGATTGTCACGACGTGGAACCAAACGGCCTGCTCCTCAAATAGCTCTTACAGTAAAATATGCAATCTTTCAAAACAGCTTTTGTCCAAGGGGTGTCTATTGTTGTCTGCTTACAAGCGTTGCACTTCCTGACTAAGATACGGTTTCATTCCAGAGAAGGAATGAGATGATACAGAGTAACAAACATTGATTGTGTTCAGTTGAGTAATCATCATTTTGTTGTTGCCTGGTGTCTGTTTGCATCTTTTCAGCTTCTGTTACTTGTGTGACTCGCAACATTAGTTCATGTAAATTTTCCATATTATGTTATTGAAGTACTTTGGGAAAATACAACAATCATTAATTGTACTCTGTTTCAAATCATCATTTCATAGATTCCTGGTTTCTAGTCGAGTCTTTCCATCTATTCTAACTTGCATTGGCTCACGACAGTCGTTTGAAAGTTCAGATCCATTTTCTACAGTGTTATTAAAAAAATATATATATATTAGATGTATATCTATATACATATATAGATATACATATATATATATTTATATATATTTTTGTTGTTTTTGTTGTTGAATATCCGAAACATAGAATATACTTGCTGTGAAGCCACTCAACAACTACATCATACCAGTCATCCAACAGACTCCCATTCAGAGCGACACACAGAAGCATCCAGGGTCAATGCCCTGTTCAAGGGCACGTTGACAGATATCCCACCAAGCCAAGAAATGTGAACCCGAACCCTCCAACATCCCCCCCACAGTTCCCTAATTGCTCTCCCTCAACCATTCGAGACCCCTCCCACAGTCCCACCCCCAAGAAAAAAAAGAAAAAATACAAATAATTCCATTCCCTAAAATCAGAACAGCAATGACAACTTTATATGTTTGTGTGAATGTCTGGCACTATTACATGTATGTGTGTGTTCTTGTATGCGTTCATTTGAATGAGAGTGTGTGTATATGCATGTGTACAAACACCTACACTGCATCAGCCTCAGGCAAACTGGCATTAGTTTTAAAAACACTGCCCCTCGGTGTCATTCAAACATACTTTGTATTATGTTTTATTTAACTTTTATCTGACCATCATTTTATCTCCAGCACAGCAACTCCACTCCCACTTGTCTTCAATTCCACATCCCAACCCTCCGCTTCCCTCAGCCCATCCCACCTATCTATGATGCCCACGCTCTTCGATTTTCTACGCAACATACATCTTTCAACTATGCTGTGATATTTAACGTACAATTTCAATCTATCTAATCGAATAGAATCCACAGATTGCGAGTTGAAGATAAATACTCTAGCTGAGAGTATTAGCATATTAGTAATTGACTAACCCGGTCTCTCCATATCTCCTAACAGTATTATTTCTAGGGTCAATTTTAGATCAATGTTATGCATTTTCACCCATTCCTGAACCTGAAACCAGAAACAGGCTACCTGAGGGCAATATCAAAATAAATGGTCTATTGATTCTTTATCCTAACAACAAAATCAGCAGAGCTTTGATGATTTTATGCCCCAAATATTCAACATTTTGTTGGTGGCAAGAATTCTATATAATCATTTTAGCTGAAAAGCCCGAAGGCTTGAATCTTGCACTGTTTTATATATCAACTCATACACCCTGTACCATGGAATCGGTACATCAAAACTCCCAACGATTTTGCAATCTAGGTGGCACAGTTGTCAACATCCTGGTCCTCAAATGAAACTGATACTGATACTTTCATATTTATGCTATTTTTATTCCTCCGTCAGTTTTGATCTTTTATATTGGGCAGACAGACCAGTTCCCTACTACCTCCCGCTGCCACCCGCCTCCTCCATTTTGGGGGTAATGCTGTAATTAATTGGTTGTACTCTTGGATTGAGCAGACCTTCTCGTACATTTCTGATAACTCCATGAATGACATAACTCTACCATTCCAATTGACAATATAATTTAAGAACAAAATACCCTTTAAAACATCTTTCCCATAAATACAGGTGTTTTATCTACCAGCACAATTCAAATCAAATCAAATTGTATTTGTCACATACACATGGTTAGCAGATGTTAATGCGAGTGTAGCGAAATGCTTGTGCTTCTAGTTCCGACAATGCAGTAATAACCAACAAGTAATCTAGCTAACAATTCCAAAACTACTACCTTATAGACACAAGTGTAAGGGGATAAAGAATATGTATATAAAGATATATGAATGAGTGATGGTACAGAGCGACATAGGCAAGATACAGTAGATGGTATTGAGTACAGTATGTACATATGAGATGAGTATGTAAACAAAGTGGCATAGTTAAAGTGGCTAGTGATACATGTATTACATAAAGATGCAGTAGATGATATAGAGTACAGTATATACGTACGTATACATATGAGATGAATAATGTAGGGTATGTAAACATTATATTAGGTAGCATTGTTTAAAGTGGCTAGTGATATATTTTACATCAATTTCCATCAATTCCCATTATTAAAGTGGCTGGAGTTGAGTCAGTGTGTTGGCAGCAGCCACTCAATGTTAGTGGTGGCTGTTTAACAGTCTGATGGCCTTGAGATAGAAGCTGTTTTTCAGTCTCTCGGCCCCAGCTTTGATGCACCTGTACTGACCTCGCCTTCTGGATGATAGCGGGGTGAACAGGCAGTGGCTCGGGTGGTTGTTGTCCTTGATGATCTTTATGGCCTTCCTGTGACATCGGGTGGTGTAGGTGTCCTGGAGGGCAGGTAGTTTGCCCCCGGTGATGCGTTGTGCAGACCTCACTACCCTCTGGAGAGCCTTACGGTTGTAGGCGGAGCAGTTGCCGTACCAGGCGGTGATACAGCCCAACAGGATGCTCTCGATTGTGCATCTGTATAAGTTTGTGAGTGCTTTTGGTGACAAGACAAATTTCTTCAGCCTCCTGAGGTTGAAGAGGTGCTGCTGCGCCTTCTTCACGATGCTGTCTGTGTGGGTGGACCAATTCAGTTTGTCTGTGATGTGTATGCCGAGGAACTTAAAACTTACTACCCTCTCCACTACTGTTCCATCGATGTGGATAAGGGGGTGTTCCCTCTGCTGTTTCCTGAAGTCCACAATCATCTCCTTAGTTTTGTTGACGTTGAGTGTGAGGTTATTTTCCTGACACCACACTCCGAGGGCCCTCACCTCCTCCCTGTAGGCCGTCTCGTCGTTGTTGGTAATCAAGCCTACCACTGTTGTGTCGTCCGCAAACTTGATGATTGAGTTCAGCCATATTATTTTTTGTAATATTTGTTCTATCTTTTCAGGGGGATGACATTGAAATTGTAGCCAGCTCTGCAGTGCTTGCTTGAAAAAAAGAGAGAAACTTTGAAAAAAGTATAATTTTCAATTAATCGAAAATGAGACATGGCAATCTGCACAAAGGCAAAAAGGCCATTTTTAAACAGTGGATGAGCTTTTCTTAGTAATCTACTTGAGAACCATTTAGGGTTCAAGTATAACTTTTGAATAAGTGAAGCTTTGAAAGAGAGGTTTAGTGCTGCTATATTTAATCATCTCAACCCACCCAATTCATATTCATGATATAGATAGGCACGCATCATTTTGTCTGGGTTAGCATCACAGATAAAGCACAATATTGTTTGCTCATATGATTTGAAAAATTATTCATCAGGAGTAGGCAGAGCCATAAGTAAGTGAGTAAACTGAGATATGATTAAGGAGTTAATCAGGGACATTTTTCCATAAACAGATGGGCATGGTTGCAGGATCTTGTCTATTTTTACAAGTTTTCTATTGAAATTCATTGTGGAGAGCTTATTTACAGTGGGGCAAAAAAAGTATTTAGTCAGCCACCAATTGTGCAAGTTCTCCCACTTAAAAAGATGAGAGAGGCCTGCAATTTTCATCATAAGTACACTTCAACTATGACAGACAAAATGAGAAGAAAAAAATCCAGAAAATCACATTGTAGGATTTTTTATGAATTTATTTTCAAATTATGGTGGAAAATAAGTATTTGGTCAATAACAAAAGTTTATCTCAATACTTTGTTATATACCCTTTGTTGGCAATGACAGAGGTCAAACGTTTTTTGTAAGTCTACACAAGGTTTTCACACACTGTTGCTGGTATTTTGGCTCATTCCTCCATGCAGATCTCCTCTAGAGCAGTGATGTTTTGGGGCTGATGCTGGGCAACACGGACTTTCAACTCCCTCCAAAGATTTTCTATGTGGTTGAGATCTGGAGACTGGCTAGGCCACTCCAGGACCTTGAAATGCATGATACATGTCATGTAGCACACTCATTTTGGAAGTTATCATTCTGAATCTGTGCACAAGTACTGTTGCCCTCTTATATTTTTCACTGAAATTGTCCCCATCATCCTATCTGAATGTTTGTTTTATCTTGTTCATTTTAAAGATGATACAACAATAAATAGAAAAAAAATATGTTTTTTTAATTGTATTATCTAAACCAGATCTGTTGTGTTATATTCCCCTGCATTCAATTCACATTTACACAAACTTCAGAGTGTTTTCTTTCAAATGGTACCAAGAATATGCATATCCTTGCTTCTGGGCCAGAGCTACAGGCAGTTAGATTTGGGTATGTCTTCAGGCGGGAAATTGAAAAAAGTAGGGGGGTAGCTCTAAGAGGTTTTAAGGGCATGGTGATGATAGTTTGTATGGTGATTACCTTTACGGTCCATTGAGGTACTTGTTATAGTCTCCAACCATAATGATTTTATCATTTTTTTGCCAGTAAGTTCAATAAATTGATATAAATGTTTTTGAAGAAGTATGGATCATCCTGATTTGGACCATATAGATTAATGATCCAAATCTCTTTTTCGTCCACTTTCATATTCAAAAAGATCCACCTTCCTTGCGAATCATTCCTGACTATTTGCATATGCAGATCGAAATATTTGTTTATTATTATCATCACACCTTTTGAGTTCCTTTGTCCATGACAGAAAATTATTTCACCACCCCACCCCAGGATATAGAGTGAGTTTCCTGTAAACAGTATATGTTATATTCCTATTATTTTAGCCATGTAAAGACTGATCTTCTGGCTATAATTATTTCTGTCACACCCTGACCATAGTTTGCTTTGTATGTTTCTATGTTTTGTTTGGTCAGGGTGTGATCTGAGTGGGCATTCTATGTTGTGTGTCTAGTTTGTCTGTTTCTGTGTTTGGCCTGATATGATTCTCAATCAGAGGCAGGTGTTAGTCATTGTCTCTGATTGGGAACCATATTTAGGTAGCCTGTTTGGTGTTGGGTTTTGTGGGTGATTGTCTCCTGTGTCAGTATTTGTACCACACGGGACTGTTTCGGGTTTTCACGTTTCTTGTTTTTGTAGTTTATTCATATATAGTTTCTTTATTAAAGAACCATGAATTATAACCATGCTGCATTTTGGTCCGCCTCTTCTTCCCAGGAAGAACCCTGTTACAATTTCACCGGTTACCATAACTAGATTCTATTCTCAGTCTAAATTGACCATAATTAGTGCTTGTAAATATTTGTTTTATTCCTGTGTTATTACAGTTTTTTAGGATAAATGCCTTTAAGGACAGAACAACTACATACCACAAAATAAAAATAATTGCAATACTTTTAGTGGGAATAAAGTTGATGATAATGAACTCTTTAGATGCAAGGTTCAAAGCAAAAACATGTGTTGCTGTTTTTGTCCAGCAAGTTTCCATGTGTTTGCCTGGAGCTTTTTGTGATTTAGCTGTTGGATGTAACTAATTTAAACCCATAGTGCAACTAAAGAAAGCAATGATTAGTTTTTGATAGAGGGAATAGAGTTTTAGATGTCGTTATAACAGGGTGTGTGTCTGTGTCCCTGACTGGCATTGCGTGTGTGTCTGAATGTCTGCCGTGCACTTGTGTGTGAGCAGTGTGCATGAATGTGCCAGCCCTGTATGAGTTTTCAGATTTCCCTCTCATACTAGTGTTCCTCTGAATGGGAGCACAGCGGTTCCACCTCAGCTGCCATGAACCTCCCACTCCTGCTCCCGCTGTCACTCATCCGTGTCCCCTCGCTAATAAAGGTTGGATTTATCGCATCCCGCCTCCCTCGTTCCCTGCCATGTGTAGTGACCCGGTCCCTGCCGGTCACCTACATGAGCGCCGTGACATTTCCACTAACCGGAGTGGGCTGCTGCTAATGACCCAGGTCAGGTCACACCGTGGTGAAACCCAACCCCATCACTGACATTTCCCCCACTGCCACATGTAATAACCTATCACGGTGTCCCGGAGAAATGCACTGGGTTCCTATAGGTCGTCACCTACATTATCAAACAGAAAACGGCCCGCTCCATTTGTGTGTTTCCCAAATGGCGCCCTATTCCCAATATGAACCCTAGTCAAAAGGCTCTTCAGACAAAATCAACTCCCCCTCGACACTTCCTGATGTTGATTATGTCACCATGATGGAGCGTGGGTGGGGTAGATATAACTCGATATGATGGGGCTCATTTGGGACTGTATCGGGTCACTAGGTAGGTCTGATAATATGAACTCCCCAGAAGCTTTCAAATGGAGTTTTGGAGTCCCTCTATTGCTTTTTTACTGTGAAACCTTGGTCAAAAAACATTAACCAAAGGTAATGTTAGCCACGGCCATACAGAATCTTATGATCCACTTCCACAAAACACATTATCTCCTGCTGAAAGTCGTAGCCTAAACAATTCTTCCTGACATCAATACTTCAGTGCCTCAACGCCAATCATCAGTTAAATGTGTTTTTGCATTAAACTATTAGTGCATAGCAGAAAAATAAATCCATGAACAAGCAAACCTTTAGAGAGACTGATGGATCACACTGCATTAAGCCAGACGGACCATTATGGGAAAGCTTTGGATCATAAACAAATGACATAATGACAACGAGTTGGTGAGGGAAAGGGGGAGTGGGGGAAGTAGGGGCTATTCTATCTGGGTACACTAAATGCAGCCGTTAAACTGTATAATGTAGCTTCAAATAAATCAGGAGCACATCCAAGGCAGGTGTTGTGTGTATGAAACCTCTTTCATTCCCCCGCAACGAAACTCTCTCTCGCTCTCTAGCTCCCTCTCTCTCATTTTCTCTCCCCTTCTCTCTTTTTCTTCCCCTTTTTCTTCCGCTCTCTTTCCCCTCATTATTTTCTCTCCATTCCTCCCTCTCCTTCCCTCTCGCTCTCCCTCCTTCCTCATCCCTCTCTCTCTCTCTCTCTCTAGCTCCCTCTCTCTCATTTTCTCTCCCCTTCTCTCTTTTTCTTCCCCATTTTCTTCCACTCTCTTTCCCCTCATTATTTTCTCTCCATTCCTCCCTCTCCTTCCCTCTCGCTCTCCCTCCCTCCTCATCCCTCTCTCTCCTGAATCCAGTGGAGCAACACGGTCATTCAGGAGGTGCTCTGTGATCTATGTTGATGACAGTGACTAGCGAGCTATAGGCAGGACTGGAGTACCCAAAAACTCAATTTGGCCTGACCTTAGCCATGTCCTGGTCTCAAACGACTGACTCCAGAACAGGTTCCATCCAGCATATTCGTCAGCCACAGCCTACTGATCCGAAGATGACAAGCCCCATGCTGTGTAGTGGGTAGAGCAGTCCGATCTGAACGCTAAGGCCGAGAGGTAGCATTTAATGGTGTTTAAATAGTATTGCTTTTAATTACGGTACTGGTTCCACCATGAATAAGGATGAGGAAGCTAGAGAAATGGTTGTGGAGTGAAGGATTTGACTTAGAATAGAAAACTAGTCATAGCAGTCATAGGGGTCATGGTCAATTCCTGGTCCGGTCACATGGGCTATGTCTGACAAAGTTACTGTCCATCCAATCCTTCCTTCCCCTGCCATTGTTTCCTCAACTCCTCTCAAAGCTCATTGAAGGAGGAGGCCCGAGGGATAGACATCGATCCTCTCCTCCAACACACTTTGAGAGGAAGAATTGAGGAAACGATTCAGAGGACGCAAGGGTTTGATGGCTGATATCGCTTTCTACACAGCCGTGGACACTACCCATAGGGCCTACAATGTTTCCTTGTCAGGTCACATGGTCGGGAGCAACTCAAGGCCATATTCCTGATTACCCATCGTCCTGTAACGTTTGTCTATGATGTGGTAACATAACAGTGCAGCCGAGTTGTCCTGTAACTTTATGCATGTTAGACATCCAAGGCCTCCTCTCTCTCCATGTCTGCTCGAAGAGGACTTGAAAGCAGTGGTCTCCGGGGTATGAAAGACACAGGAAGTATTATTTTCCCCGTCCCACATTTCTTCCTCCTGGTTTTCTGTGGGGAATAGCATTCAGCGAGCATCAGTAGTCCTTCCAGGCATGACGTCAATCAATCCCTGTATTCAATGCCTCAGGGAGCCGACTGAAGGGCTATGCCTCATTTCAAGGAGCTGTGGATAGGGGACAGATGCAGAAGAATAAGAACTTACCCCCCCCCCCAAAAAAAAAAACAGCAGATATGAGACTTCCTTCTTCTTCTGGTTTTGGGGTGGGAGGACTCGAGGTGGACTTCAGGAGACTCAAATAGACTCTGGAGAGCGAAGGCAGATGGATTTCCAGTGACAAGAGGGGAGAGAAATGTTCAAGGCTTTGGATCAGTCCAGATCAGGCCACCACCGAGAGACAGGCTGACTCAGTGAGTTGATCGAGAATCGATAGCAATGTTCTCAATTACAGCAACGCTTTAGGGCCCAAATTAGCTCTCTAACGGACCTGTGGCAGGAGGGATGGAGGGAGTGAGGGTGGGATAACAGGGTGAGAACACACATCAACACAAGATGGTGTGTCTGTATGTTTGTGTGTGTTGTGTGTATTTGCATGTGTGTGGGCGTTCGCATCTGTGGGTGTGTGTAGGATTAATCTGTTGCAGCGGTGAAGCCGATCTAAGTCGATCAGAAGTAGGGCAGGGCAATGTGTTTTCTAGGGCCATGAATGGGTGACTAGGAGGTATGCCCCAAATGACATTCTATTCCCTAAGTAGTGCACTACATAAAGAATAGGGTACCATTTGGGATGCATGCTGTGTGAATCAGGCTGACTATGGTGTTTGAGGATGTACTGATTTAACTGATTTAAAAAGATTTGGGTAACGGTTCAGACACCTTGAACGGCCATGAGAGGGCTGATCGAAAGCTTAAACCTCAGTGCTAGCAACACTAGGGTCATGGGTTCGAATCCCGCTGGGGTCACAAATGTATGCATGCACTCACTGAGTCTGCTAAATGAAATGTAATATGTTCTGTGATGTTTACGGTTATTAATATGGAAGGTTAAATTCCTGAATGTTATGGAACTGTATCTAGGCACGGGTGTACAAATGTATAGGAAATTCAAGCCTAACAGCCAGAGGTTAAAAACACATGACTGTTTTCATCAAACATGAAATCAAAACCTGAAATCAAGGGATCCATTAGTGTCACATTCCACCCTCCATGAAACGAACAAAATTGCTGGCGTTTCTCCCGCAATTTGAATCACATTGTTATTGCGTCTCATGACCAATTATAATAAGTGTGTGATTACACGGATAATGCCCAAACTGTCCATCTGCGGCGCAAAAGATAGTCCTCCCATTACAGCCAAATAGAAGTGGAAGCTCAGCCACACAATGGAACATCATACAATCATCCTGAGGGGCTTTTCTTTCAATTTGAGGCAGTTTATTTGCCTAGTCATATGCAGCCATCAATATGCGGTCATTTCAGCAGTTTGAATGATAAACTTTCTTTCTCTTTGGAGATTGGTACAGTTTTGTCTGTCACTGTGTACAACATCAAGACTTATGTATATATATATTTTTTTGGAAAGGATATAGGAATAGGACTATGTAGTAATTAGATGCAAGTACTTAAAAGTTTAAAAAAATTAAAAAAAAACTTGAGTCAATGTCCGCGGCTCCCACATACATCTAATTAGCATAATTAAAACATCCGCATAAAAATCGGCCAGTTTAAGCTAGAGATATGTGTTTTTGCATTGTAGGCGTCTCAATCTGCCGATGTCGCACTTCCCTTTCTGGTTCTAGGTAGAACCTTTTCACCCAAAATAGGGTTCTCCTATAGGGACAGGCAAATAACCCTTTTTGAAAGCCTATTTCTCACAGACGTTAACATATTTGAATCAAACAAGCTAGCTACTTTCAGTCCAGACACTCATCCATCCTGGCTCTGAAGTTGTTTCCACATTATACCGATGGGGTATGGGAACTATGATGATTGCTGCTCTTTTGCAAGTACCAGTCCATGGGCAACCTGAATAAACTGAAATAGGTTTACACTTTATTTATTTTCATTATCTACTGCCTCCAGGCTCAGCGCTATAGTGTTCTTGGTTGGCAACATACTACAGAAGGCATTGCAGCAATACATATGAGAGGATTGAGATGGGGTAGTAGTAGAGTGGCTCTCCCTGGTGGAAACTGTGTGGGGACCGCAGTAACAGAACAGTCAGAGGACTGTGAGTAGGTGTTCACCTGTCTGAAATATCCCATAGCACCTTGGAGAAGACGGGGATACAGGCCCAGAGGAAGACCAGGCCCTGTAGTCTAACTCTCCTTGTGATGGCTGGGGTAGGTAGACCTGATAACTGTCAGGATGTACTATTCACGTGTGTGCGTGCGTGCTTGCCTCTCTGCCTGAGTGTGTGGGTGGGTTGCCAGGCTGTAGATAAGGATGCATGTCGGTATAATAGATCATAAAATTTATCTCCCATAGTGTGTTGCATAAAACAGGTCGATACACTGCAAATACCCTCCGTTACATTTGATAATGAATAGCAGCAGTCAGTAATCCAATAGATAATGCAGGTCTTCATGCTGCAAAGTAACATTCATATTCTTTACATCCATGAAATGTATGTCATTCTCTCTAGAAAAAAACGAATTGGTACTTCAGTTTGTAACTGACTTTTTCAGAGAATATATTTTTTTTCTGAGAATGTTTTCCTTTGTATGCAATATGGGGCAAATATGTGGTGCAATTACTGAGAAATTGACAAATGCTGCTTATGAAATTGTTAAATAAATCCTTAGGGCATATCTCATTAGTAAAACATTTAAAACATGTATTTATTTCTCTCTCTCTTTCTCTCTCGCTCTCCCTCTCTCTCACTCCATCCCATAGCGCCAGTTTCAGTGGATACTGACATTATCAGACAGCCATCAGAGAGACCCATTGTCAGCTACTCAGCAGTCCACTTAAATCACTCCATGGTGAATGTTCTAACTGAGGCCTTGACTGGAGCACTTGCACTTGAGTGAATAGGGCCTGGTAAATAGCATGCCGTGGCGCAGCATGAGCCATGCTATCCTCTCCGCCACTGACTGAGGGTGCACATACTGTAACATACTTTATAACACAACAGGGCTTCGGAAACTTGAATGTACTTTTTTCTTACCTTGACATGGGGTCCTTGATAACAACTGCATCTGATATTTAAAAGAACAATTTAAGGCACTAAACAACTTGTCTGATAGAAAACAGCCTATGTGGCATCGGTATTAGTCTGAAACATTTATTCTGGTGTCAAATTTGACTACAAAGGATAACTGGATAAATTTGGTCATGAAGTCAGTCTCGTCCAAAACTGAGTTTTGTTAGTTCATCATGACTTACTTGAGGGTTTGGTTTTGAATTCGACAATTCTCACGTGCCCACTAACATGGGATATATAGCTGTGGTAATTGCACTTCATCCAATCCTACGGAAGAACACACAGACAGTGAGACAGACCTGCCCTTTGTTTACATAAGACATCAAGTTGCCATTTTTTTATTTGAGAAACCCTGCACCAAACACCTTAGCTAGATGTTGAATTGCACGACTAAAACCTATTTTGAGGAAGACATACTGACGTTGTTCCTATGGTGTCTCATGGGGGACAAACATCAGCAACTTCCACATTGAAACACACCCCGAACACTGAAATCTTGTTTCTCTTAATGAACAACATAGAAACACATGCGGAATTGGTGTGTTCAGTCACTCTTTTAATGTTGAGGGTGTTAACTCTATGTGCTGGAAATGAGTCAGCGTTTTATTACAGGTATTCTGATGCAGACCAATGTCTGTCCATGCCCGTCCTTCCTAATGTCAAGCTGGTTATTTTGTTCAAGACAACTTTATATTGAACTCAAGTTGAACAATGTTTAAATGAAAAGCCATTACTGTCACTTATTCCTAAACCCTCCAAATACAGTAGAGTTGAGTGAGGTGGTGACTTTGGAAAAGTGGATATCCCCGTTCCTTTCCTCTGAATTACCTTTTAATGTGTGTGTCTTCGACTCTGGGCCCTGGGGCCAAACAGGTCAAGAAAATGAAAACCTGTATGGGCACTGGCAGACAAGGTTTTTGGATGGAGAGGGAAGAGGAGATTGTGTGTGTGTCCTTGCCTGTTTGCCTGTGTGTGTGTGTGAGTGTGTGTGTGTGTGTGAGTGTGTGTGTGTGTGTGTGTGTGTGTGTGTGTGTGTGTGTGTGTGTGTGTGTGTGTGTGTGTGTGTGTGTGTGTGTGTGTGTGTGTGTGTGTTTGTGTGCTTGTTTGTTTGTTTGTTTGTTTATGTGTGTGTCCATACATCCATGCCTTGTGCATCTGTGACTGCATTTGTGAATGTTGTACATAAAATATTCCTATTTACTACTGCCTCTAGACTGGTTTTGCAGCATATGGGCATTTAATAAATCTCATTGTTTCAAAGCTACACACCCGTTATGAATTCCTGAGCGCGTGAGGAGTAGAAATAGGCACCTTCTTTCGGCATTGCATTAAGCTGAGCCCTTCAGTGGTGTGCTGGCACCTTTTGTGTCGATCAAAATAGACTCTTAGGTCGCTGGCTCTCGGCGAACAAGAGAGCTTAATGGACTATTTAAATGACTGGAGGTTTGGTCGGAAAACACAGACAGGATAAAAATGGCTGTCATGTGCTCAAGCTGAAGAAAAAAACTAATCAATATTCTCTCGAAATAGAGCATGAGGGTAAAATCCAATTACACATAATGCTTCTGAAAGTCAAAATAACACTTTGTCTTATTTCCTTGTGCTTCTCCTTTGCCACTTGTGACAGCAGGCATGACAAATGGTCCGGAAGGTTGATTTGATATAGAACAGGGGGAAAGGGAAAAGTAATGTGCATTCTAAGAGATTGTGTACTACTTTCTTTCCCCTAGTCATACATAAGATCTTCAAGAACAGGGGGGTATTCAACTCTTACCCCACCTGGTCTGGAGCCTGCTGGTTTTCTGCTCTACCTGATAATGAATTGCACCTACCTTGGTGTCCCAGGTCTAAATCAGTCCCCGATAAAGGGGAACAGTGAGAAATGGCAGTGGAACTGGCTTCAATGTCCAGAGTTGAATCTGAGGGTTCCAGAAGGTAGAAGTGAACTTTTGAGGAAACCTCAAATCTGCTCTTATCTTCAGGATAAACATCAAATCTCATCAACTCCAGTTTAACCGCGGGCTGATTTAACCAAGTTTAGGTGTACATTTAAAGGGTCAATCTGTAGTTCAAACGAAGCAGCCACCAAGACACTGATTATGTAAGCACAATGATGTGGCTGGAGAAATGTAAACACTCTCCAATTAATAGACGGAGCTATGGATGCAAGGACTGACCATCCATGAGATAAAATGATAGTTTTAACTGAGTTTTGAGGCTATGCAGCGTTTCTTTACATATCAAATCACATGTTATTGGTCACATACACATGGTTAGCAGATGTTAATGCGAGTGTATCGAAATGCTTGTGCTTCTAATTCCGACAATGCAGTAACAAGTAACAAGTAATCTATCAAATTCACAACAACTACCTTGTACACACAAATGTAAAGAGATGAATAATAATATTTACATATACATATATGGATGAGCGATGGCCGTGCGGCATAGGCAAGATACAGTAGATGGTATAGAATACAGTATATACATATGAGATGAGTAATGTAGTATATGTAAACATTATTAACGTGCCGTTATTTAAAGTGACTAGTGATACCTTTATTAAGTCCATTTATTAAAGTGGCCAGAGATTTGAGTCTGTATGTTGGCAGCAGCCTCTCTGTGTTAGTGATGGCTGTTTAACAGTCTGATGGCCTTGAGATAGGAGCTGTTTTTCAGTCTCTCGGTCCCAGCTTTGATGCACCTGTACTGACCTCGCCTTCTGGATGATAGCGGGGTGAACAGGCAGTGGTTCGGGTGGTTGTTGTCCTTGATGATCTTTTTGGCCTTCCTGTGACATTGGGTGTTGTAGGTGTCCTGGAGGGCAGGTAGTTTCCCCCCAGTGATACGTTGTGCAGACCTCACTACCCTCTGGAGAGCCTTGCGGTTGCAGGCTTTGATACAGCCCTACAGGATGCTCTCGATTGTGCATCTATATAATTACATAGTTTACAAACAATTGCGTAAAGAAAGATTATATTTTGGGTTCTGATAGGATATTCCTTAAGAATCAACAGGTAGATCATTGTTCATCGTTTACTCTGAAAATGGATGTAGCAATCACAGATTGCCGCTTTAGGTTTAGCTTCAGAAACAGGTGTTCACCATCACACTATCTTATTCACAATATTTTCCTGTCAAGCTTACAGTGCACTGATTAAATATCTATGGTCATATTATACATTCATGTCCATAGTTAATTCAGATCTATCGAAATTCACCATGGGATGTTTTGGCATTTAATAAAACACAAAGAAATTACTTCGGCGTCGGATGCCTGGACCGCAAGAATTTCATTAAATATTTATGGAAACAAATGCAGACATGCGAGTCCTTGGACCGGCAGGTAATCACCGGGGAGGAAGAAATATAAGGATTTTTACTAAGGCTCTTTCACTTTTCTTTACCAGAAGAAGAAAAGGGCCAGTATCTCTGCTTCAAAGAAGCTCCCCAGCTTGAGTAGATCTTGGTGCCTTTCTCTGGCAGCTGTGAGGTTCGAACATACCTCACAAGCTACAGACGACATGGAGAGCAGCTGTACACAGCTAGGGATTGTGTTCACACACCTGATTGTTCTTTAGCCATGTCTTTAGGTTATTTGTAAGAAAAAAAACATGGTAGGTTACGTGTGTCTGAAGGCAGTGTGGTCCAGACATGGGAAGCTCTCACATAGAAAGTCGTCACAGAGAAATACGTAGGTACTCTCACACGCACACGCACGCACACACACGCAGACACATGCACACAGAAAGAGGAAGAACAGGCATGGCCAAAGCACGTTCCAGTGCATTCAGAAAGTGCTCACAGCCCTTGACCTTTTCAACATTTAGTTGTGTTACAAAGAGGTATTAAAATGGATTTAAGTGTCATTTTTTTTGTTGTTGCTGATATACACAAAATACTCTGTAATGTCAGTGGAAGAAAATGTTTAACATTTGTAAATTATATATAAAAAACAAAACACTATATCTTGATTAGATAAGTGTTCAACCCCCTGAGTCAATACATGTTAGAATCACATTGGCAGTGATTACAGCTGTGAATCTTTCTGGGTAAGTCTCTAAGAGCTTTGCACACCTGGATTGTACATTATTTGTAAATTATTATTTATTGCTAGAAAGCCATTTTCTATATTGCCATATAGTAGTATTGCCATAGATTTTCAAGCAGATTTACACTACCGGTCAAAAAATTTAGAACACCTACTCATTCAAAGGTTTTTCCTCATTTTTACTATTTTCTACATTGTAGAATAATAGTAAAGACATCACAACTATGAAATAAAACATATGGAATCATGTAGTAACCAAAAATGTATTAGACAAATCCAAATATATTTTATATTTGAGATTTTTCAAGTAGGCACCCCTTGCCTGGATGACAGCTTTGCACACTCTTGGCATTCTCTCAACCAGCTTCACCTGTAATGCTTTTCCAACAGTATTGAAGAAGTTCCCATATATGCTGAGCACTTGTTAGCTGCTTTTCCTTCACTCTGCCATTTGACTCATATCAAACCACCTCAATTTGGTTGAGGTCTGGGGATTGTTGAGGCCAGGTCATCTGATGCAGCACACAATCACTCTCCTACTTGGTAAAATAGCCCTTACACAACCTGGAGGTGTTTTGGGTCATTGTCCTGTTGAAAAACAAATGATAGTCCCACTAAGCCCAAACCAAATGGGATGGCGTATCGCGGCAGAATGCTGTTGTAGCTATGCTGGTTAAGTGTGCCTTGAATTCTAAATAAATCACAGACAGCGTCACCAGCAAAGCACTCCCACATCATAACACCTCCTCCTCCATGCATCACGGTGGAAAATATGGAGTTGTGGAGATCCGTTCACCCACATCACGTCTCACAAGGACACAGTGGTTGGAACCAAAAATCTTCAATTTGACTCCAGACCAAAGGACAGATTTCCACCGGTCTAATGTCCATTGCTCGTGTTTAGGCCCAAGCAAGTCTCTTCTTATTCTTGGTGTCCTTTAGTAGTGGTTTCTTTGCAGCAATTTGACCATGAAGGCCTGATTCACACAGTCTCTTCTGAACAGTTAATGTAGAGATGTGTCTATTACTTGAACTCTGTGAAGCATTTATTTTGGCTGCAGTTTCTGAGACTGGTAACTCTAATGAACGTATCCTCTGCAACAGAGGTAACTATAGGTTTTCCATTCCTGTGGCGGTCCTCATGAGAGCCAGTTTCATCATAGCTCTTGATGGTTTTTGCTATTGCACTTGAAGAAACTTTCAAAGTTCTTGAAATTTTCCATTTTGACTGACCTTCATGTCTTAAAGTAATGATGGACTGTATTTTCTCTTTGCTTATTTGAGCTTTTCTTGACATATTATGTACGTTTTTTTTTTAAACAAATAGGGCTATCTTCTGTATAGCCCCCCTTCCATGTCACAACACAACTGATTGGCTCAAACACATTAAGAAGGAAAAAAATTCCACAAATGTACTTTTAAGAAGGCACACCTGTTAATTTAAATGCATTCCAAGTGACTACCTCATGAAGCTGGTTGATAGAATGCCAATAGTGTGCAAAGCTGTCATCAAGGCAAAGGGTGCCTATTTGAAGAATCTCAAATATAAAACATATTTTGACTTGATTAGCACATTTTTGGTTAGAACATAATCCCATATGTTATTTCATCCGTTTTGATGTCTTCACTATTATTCTACAATGTAAAAATTTGCAAAAATATAGAAAAACACTGAATGAGTAGGTGTTCTAAAACATTTGACCGGTAGTGTAAGTCAAAACTGTAACTAGGCCACTCAGGAACATTCAAGGTAATCTTGCTAAGTAACTCTGTTTTTGGTTAATGTCCAGCTAAAATGTGAAATTGTCTCCCAGTGTCTGAACAGGACTTTGCCTATTCTTAGCTCTATTCCGTATTCTTTTTATCCTGAAAAACTCCCTAGACCTTGCCAATGACAAGCATACCCATAATATGATCAACACATGAGTGGTACTCTGTGATGTGTTGTGTTGGATTTGCCCCAAACATAACACTTTGCATTCAAGGCATAAAGTGAATTTCTTTGCCAAATATTTTGCAGTTTTACTTTAGTGCCTTATTGCAAACAGGATGCATGTTTTAGAATATTGTTATTCTGTACAGGCTTCCTTCTTTTTGCTCTGTCAATTTGGTTAGTACTATGGAGAAACTACAATGTTGTTGATCCATCTTCAGTTTTCTCCTATCACAGCCATTGGCCTCATGGTGAAATCCCTGAGCAGTTTCCTGCCTCTCCGGCAACTGAGTTAGGAAGGACGCCTGTATCTTTGTAGTGACTGAGTGTATTGCTACACCATCCAGTGTAATTAATAATTTCACCATGCTCGAAGGGATATTTTTAATTTTTTAAAATGTTTACCCATCTGCCAATAGGCACCCTTCTTCGCGAAGCTTTAGAAACCCTCCCTGGTCTTTGTGGTTGAATCTGTGTTTGAAATGCACTGCTTGACTGAGGGACCATACAGATGTGTGGGGTACTTCAAAAATCATGTTAAACACTATTATTGCATGACTTGTTAAGCAACTTGTTAAGCAACTGTTTACGAATGAACGTATTTAAACTTGCCATAACAAAGGTGTTGAATAGTTATTAAGACATTTCGGATTTTAATTTGTAAAAAGAATTCCACTTTGACATTGAGGTGTTGTGTCAGTGACAAAAAAAAATCTAAATGTAATCTATTTTAAATTCAGTCTATAATTGTCACGCCCTGATCTTTCACCTGTCCTTGTGATTGTCTCCACCTCCTCCAGGTGTCGCTTATTTTTCTCTAGTATATGTATCCCTGTGTTTCCTGTCTCTCTGTGCCAGTACGTCTTGTATGTTTCTAAGTCAGCAAGTGTGTTTTTCCCGTTCTCCTGCTTTTTGCATTCTCCTTTTTCTAGTCCTCCCGGTTTTGACCCTCGCCTGTTTCTGGACTTTGTACCCGCCTGCCTGACCATTCTGCTTTCCTTTACCACGAGCCGGTCTGCCACTCTGTACCTCCTGGACTCCGATCTGGTTTTGACCTTTTTGCCTGTCCACGATCATTCTCTTGCCTACCCCTTTGGATTAATAAACATTGTAACCATCTGCCTCCTGTGTCTAGATTTGGGTCTCGCCTTGTGCCTTGATAATAACAAGGCACTGTAACCATTCTATGACCTGCTACTGCATAAAGAATATATAGTACCACAATTAAGAACTTTCATTCTTTACATCAACCATTTTCTATTCCCCTGCCTGCTTAATTAAGGGCCTTCTCTCCACTGTGATTTGCTTTTCACCAATAGATCAGAATGTGTCCAAGGACTGGCGCGCAGGACTTTCATGAGGCATAATTTGTGCAGCAAGTGTGAGATCAAGTGATATGTGAGTTGATAATTACTATTTGCTGTATTATCGATGAGATAGCAGAATACTTATTCTCAAGATTTCATAACCACATCCTCAGAGATTTAAAAGCCTCCTATTCAGTCTGCATAATGCCCTGTATATTCTATACGTTATTATATGCAATGAACTCTGTTTCTGTGTACATTAATGGAAAGTGTGCATTAGTGTGCTGTTTTCCGAAATGTACATGTTGTTGGGTAGTGTTAACTAAACACAGGCATTACGCAACAGGATCGTTGCCTTGTAACTAGCTGAGTACTGCACTACTGTCCAGAGTGCTTCTAGGGTTATCATTTTTGTCTGTGTAATAATGTATGTATGTATGTATGTATGTATCTATCTATCTATCTATCTATCTATCTATCTATCTATCTATCTATCTATCTATCTATCTATCTATCTATCTATCTATCTATCTATCTAAATTACACATATTTCAAACTACCTCCACACCTCCATTTAAAAAAAACGGTACTGGTTACCTTCAAACGAGTCCTGTGACACTAGTGGGGGTTGTACAGCAAAACGGAGCAAAATCACGATCGTGTGAGTCTCATATAGTGGTCATAATAGTTTGTAGACCAAACCGCTGCATACATTTTGTCATGGATGTCTCATGGTATGACAAACACTGCTCTAGCTCTGCCACCTTTCACCACAGATACGGAAGTGCGACTTCTGCAGATGTGGTGGATTGAGATGCATCCAATGCAAAAAAAAAATAAAACAGATATGTCTATTTTAAAGTTTCGACAAACTATTTATGACCGGCTGTTAAGTCATAAAACCGTCACAGCTCCCCCACTCTGTCTGTCAGCCATGTTCCAAGCTGATCTGGCACCTTTGATCCTCACCAAGGAGAGAGAGTCATGACACAACCCATACATACTGTATTTCATAGGTGATAATGTCACCCTATGAATGTGTTATGTATGGGTTATGAATATGTTATTTTGTGGTTATGCTACAAATATAGTCCATAATGACTTTGGATGAACTTAAAGACATGCTCTGGTACTTTGGAGATTAGTAAGTATATTTTAAACCTCCTCCTTTGGGCTCTATGTGTCAATGTGTGGTTCATAACAATCTATGATCAGAATTACTGTCTTACCTCAATTATCCTCGAAATCTTTAGTTTGAAGCGACTGTTTTCCAGAAGTTGTGCCGTGCCATTTTCCTTACATTTACCCCCACGTGGGCCAGCTCACTAGCTATTTTAGTTTCAGCCAATAAGCTTCAGCCCCTTGCCATTTGAGTGATAGCTAGCAAGAGGCACACACAGTAGAGCGAGAGAGAGAGCACTGATGTGGTGCACATAGCTGCATATTTGTGAAGTAGTACGCATTTTTGGGGGGACCACTTTTGCAACGGTTCTATCCCAACACTTAGTGATGGTAATGACTGAGGAAAACATGCAGATCTAGCAATATAGATATTTGGGAGTCTAAAATGAAGAAAAAAAAACCTTCCCAGTGGGTTTCCTCTCATCTCAGACCTCTTGACTTCTTATCCCCATCTGAGACACACACAGGCACACACACATTCACACACACATTCAAAGGCTCAGATATAAAACAGACACACACACACATTCAAAGGCTCTGACATAAAACACATATACACCAACAACGATACCAATACCAATACACACACACACACACACACACACACACACACACACACACACACACACACACACACACACACACACACACACACACACACACACACACACACACACACAGGTTTTTCCTTCTTGTCTTCTTGATGTCTGATATCTTTAGCCATCCTGAAAAAAAGGATTCAGGTTCCACTCAGGCTGTGATAGGCATCTCCAAACCCTGATTCTCTTTGTAATAGAGCCGTGTCTGTTTCTGTCATCCCTATCCAATACAGCATCCTCTTCAACAACATATAGCCCACAACAATCCATTTCTCATTCGTTACCCATAAAGACACAAAGTGATAACGTGCATTTCACTCAAACATGTTTTTGAATTACTGCGCAGACTTTTATGAAGCACAACATATATGACCCTTCTATGGCTAGTCATACTGCTCTCTCACATCCGTTGCTCCACAGTCCCTGTTGCCCTTGACAAACCAAAATAAAGCAGTCGTATTATTACATTTTTGCCATAGCACATATCTATTTTTCACTCTTTTCTATTACCTTGACAGGCTCGTCACGCTAAAGTAAATTAGCCCAGTTTTACCCCTCGACCCCAGGACCGTTTCTCAAAGTCACCTTTTCTTCCGGCATGGTGCTATTAAGCATTTCCTTCCAGGTGACAGGCGACTTCTAGTCGCACCTCGGTCCCATAAGGACATAACAAATCCCTCCTGAGTTTTCATTCACGAGGAAAAAGTGAAAAGAGAGGTTGCCGGGATCACTTAGGAAACTTTTTTTTTAAAGACAAGTTTGACAGATACACAAGCAGAACAGGGCAGCACGGCTGGCCCTTGGATGCACGCAGAGAGCTAACATTAATAATATGCATGTCAATCTCTCCTGGCTCAAAGTGGAGGAGAGATCGACCTCATCACTACTTGTATTTATGAGAGGTATTGACATGTTGAATGTACTGAGTGGTCTGTCTAAACTACTGGCAACACAGCTCGGGCACCCATGCACACCCCACAAGACGTGCCACAAGAGGTCTCTTCACAGTCCCCAAGTCCAGAACAGACTATGGGAGGCACACAGTACTACATAGAGCCATGACAACATGGAACTCTATTCTATATCAAGTAACTGATGCAAGCAGTAAAATTTGGATTTAAAAAATAATTTAAAAAACACCTTATGGAACAGCGGGCACTGTGAAGCAACACACACATAGGCACAGACACATGCATACACACACACACACGATAATATACACACTAAACACACACATATACATGGATTTAGTAGAGTAGATATGTGGTAGTGGTGGAGTAGGGGCCTGAGAGCACACAGTGTGATTTGAAATCTGTGAATGCATTGTAATGATTTTAAAAGGAAGAATAGCTGCTGCCTTGGCAGATACAAATACAAATATGAACAGTGATAACGAGGTAATACAGAGGCACACAAAGACACACGGAGGCACAAGCCAAAAGCACCAAAGCACAGAGTCAACAACCCTGCACTGTTCTGAAAAGAAAACATTGTCCAGCAAGTTCTTTTATTTCACCAAACAGTGTTAGAGCACAGAAATACACTATTTTTAGTTTTAAAAAACTAAGTGAATAACAACAAATGGACTTTTCTGGCATTTTGCAGGCCCAGTGTGTCTTGCAGGAAAAAGAGTCTAAAGCACCACTTGAATGGAAACTTACTAGTCAGTGTTCCATAAATCAAGAATCAGGTGTGTAAGTGTGTGTGTGTGTGTGTGTGTGTGTGTGTGTGTGTGTGTGTGTGTGTGTGTGTGTGTGTGTGTGTGTGTGTGTGTGTGTGTGTGTGTGTGAGTGTGTGTGTGTGTGTGTGTGTGTACTCACTATCTGCTGAGTCCATTAGAGCAAAAGACAGACAGGTAGGCAGAAATGATATTAATTTCTACACAGGTAGAGAGAGCAAGGAGAGATACCTCACCCTTTAGCGATATACTTCACATTAACTTATAGGAAATGACATTTTTCTTTACACACAAAACCCAAGTAAGATTAAACCAAAACATGAATTGTAATATTTAATCTTTGCTTTCATTTTTGTACAGTCTGCCTCACTGTCTGCTTTAGAGCCGAACACCATCAGCATACACACTGGGAGTAACTCTTTCAAAGTTAAAGCCACTCTCCCTTCTCTCCTCCCAAAGCCTCCGCAGATGGGCCTTTTGATGAATTATGAAGGGAGCTCCCGCCTGATTCATAGGCCAGTACACACGCCCGCACGCTCGGAAGCACACACACACATACACCACACACACACTTCTCTAGGTGCTGCCTCAGTATGTCTCACTGATGCCCTCTACATCACACAGATATACCTTAAACCTCTTAAACACTACCCTCCACCCCCATTTGAATCCACCAGCAGGAGAGAAATGTACCTGTATGTGATGTCACATTGTTAGTTGCCCCGTGTCGCAGATGCTGCTTGCAGTCCCTCCTGCCCCACACGCACCCCTCACTTTTCCAGGTCAGACTCCCTGAAGCAGCCCCTTAGCAGACTAAAAACTAATGGTGACAGGGCTTTCAGTTGCGCTGCTCTGCGGCTGTGGAATGCACTTCCAGACACTATTAGGGCTGCAGTCTCTGTCCTCATATTAAGGTACACAGCTCAAGACCGTGCTGTTCAGAAAAGCTTTCATGAACCTCTGCTAATACTGTTCTCATGTCGCCCTAATACTGTTCTCATGTCATCCGTCTGATTAGCCCTGTATATTGTGCCTATAGAAAGTCTACACCCCCTTGAACTTTTATAAAGTGGGATTGAAATAGATTTCATTGTAATTGTACGTCATTCATTGACACAAAACACTCCATAATGTCAAAGTGAAAACACCTATTTACAAATTAGTACAAATGTTATAACTAAAATATAGTCGTTGCATACGTATTCAACCCCTTTGTTTAGGTAAGCCTAAATTAGTTCCGAAGTAAAATCTGGCTTAACAAATGACATAATAAGTTATAAGGACTCACTCTTGTGTGAAATAATATGGATTAACATGATTTTGAATGGCTACCCATCAGTGGTGTAAAATACTTAAGTAAAAAATACCTGAAGTACTACTTCAGTAGTTTTTGGAGGTATCTGTACGTTACCATATTATTTCTATTTTTGACAACTTTTTCCTAATGAAAATTGTTATTTTTACACCATACATTTTCCCTGACACCCATTAAGTACTCGTTACATTTTGAATGCTTAGCAGCACAGGAAAATTGTCAAATTCACACACTTACCAAGAGAACATACCTGGTCATCTCTACTGCCTCTGATCTGGCGGACTCACTGAACACACATGCTTTGTTTGAAAATTATGTCTGAGTGCAATTTTTCATTCTTTAAATTTTTTTTTAAAAATTGATACTGAAAGAGGTCTTACAATTCAAAATCAAATAGCAAATGATCCTTGGTATGACCTTCTCTCCCGGCTTAGACCGGGCTTAATAATTATGCTGTGGAGGATATATTAAACCACCCAGACACATCAAACAGGCATCCATCATTCTGAACTGGGCTGCAGGACAGGAAGGAAACTGATTAGGTATGTCACCATGAGGCCATTGGTGATTTTAAAACAGCTACAGAGTTCAATGGCTGTGATGGGAGAAAACTGAGGATGGATCAACAACATTGTTAGTGACAATGGTGATTAGGAACATTGTGAGGAGACTAGTGATGGGTTGTTCATCAGCTGTTCATTTGGCTCCCTGAATTGCATAGTTCTACACTGCTTTTTGAGCTTCAAACAATGATTATCTGCAAATAAGTTACCAAATCTTCATGGAATAAACAATAAACATTGGGGAGAGCACATCATTTTAAGTCAAACCAATTTTTTCAGGCCATGTAGTCATTTCGCCAGGTCATTTTTTGTATGTGCATATCAAGATCTGACATAGTAGCCTACGTATGTGGGTTTACATTATAGATGTGCATGTTTTTCATGGTTATTGGTTGGTTTTGAAGCATTTTGAATGAAGAGACGTTTTTATCAAAAATGTTTGACTCTTCTACATGATGCGGCTCATTGAAATTACCTGGAATGACCATCACTAGAGACTGCCTAAGCCATTTAAACTTGAACAACCATTTCAGTAATAGATGAAAAAAATCTATCTGATTTGATTAATTTAGAAACATTTATGGAATATATCTTTGTGTAGTATTAGATTAATCAATCATGCAAAAACACAGATATTATAAACAATTTTTAAAAAATCTACCTGCAGTCGAGCATGCTGGGAAATATGATGATGATGATAATAATGATGGCACAAATTTGCCTTTTTAGGGCACCACACCAGTAACAAAGCCATTAGTTCCTTTTTAAGTGGCAGAAGTGTATCCTTCTACATTATTGTGGACATTAAGAGTATTGAGGGTACACAAAATACGTTTGTACCCTGGGAAACAGAAAGGTACCTTCATATTCTGCCTCTTTTTTTTGAGACTGCGAGTGTGATGACTATACCAAAAATGTACCATTATACTCTTTATCCAAACATGTACCCTAAAAGGTAGCGAACAGTACGATGTTAGATCATTATGTGTACTGTCAAAAGTACATTATGTATACTTTGATGTATTCGTACACCAGTACCCTTATTTCTAAGAGCGTAGTGTCACTGTGACCTGCCACACGTGTCAAGAACCAAACAGGTGTAATTATATGTAATTACCACAGTCCTGTTTACATTAGAGATGAAGCAGAAACATGTGACATGAAGTGTTGTTTACACATCCATAAAGCGGCTTCCTGTATCCCTGTCCCTGTTTCATTAAATGTCAAACTATTTTGAGCCAGAGACGGCGTATAAATATTGACAAATCTGAGAGCGAGCGGGATGAGATGGGAATCGCTAATGTGTTTTATGCGTTGTTGTGTTTGCTCATCAACAATGTACACAGAAAGAGAGGAGCTGCAGAAGGGAGATGGATAAAGAGAGGGCGGTATAGCACTGAGCTCTGGTATGGTCAAGAATATAGGCCAAGAGCTCATGGACCTTGTTTAGTCCTTGTAAGTTAAAATACATATTCAATCACTTGCGATCTGTTGTAAACAATATGGCCTTGAAATCCCGATCAAGTACTGTGATGAGGAGGCGTATTATGATGACTCATGTCTGGTTGCATTGGATTACAATGTTGTAAGCGACAATGTTGAGAGTCTTCCGGCAAACATTTTCAGTGACTCTACTGGGTTATGACAAAATAACTATTAAAAAAATGCATTGAAGATTCTTAGTGAGCATGCTTTTGAGTTCAGGACTAGGCTTTTTTAATCTGTGTATGTTATATCAATGGCTCTATGTGGGCCTGGTGACTTTTCATCTTAAACATTCCCTAATGGGTAGCACTGGAGTGGAGATACAGGAGCTCAGAGTGGGGAAAGAGGAGATATAGTGGAGGCAAGAGAGATGGGTCGATATTGGATATGCAGCAGGGCCTGTGTGTGTGTGTGTGGGGGGGGGTGCGTGTGTGTGTGTGTGTGTGTGTATGTGTGTGTGTGTCTGTGTGTGTGAGACAGAGGGATATGTCACGGTCTATGAAGTAGGATCAGACTTGGTTTGTTACTCAGGGATTTTAGTTGTTTGTAACCAACCATCTCACCAGGGTTTCAGCTGACACATTGTGAAATGGAAATGCTGGCACAATGTTGGTCAGTTGGTCCACTGTGTTCACTTCACATTATCATTCTGTTAAATTATTCCATGAATGTTGAATTTGCACGGCAGTGTCACAATCTGTGGATATTAAGCTCATGCAAAATATTTTGTATTGCTAGAATGGTCTCTACAATAACGTAACACCACTGCCTGGTATGGCAACTGCTCGGCCTCCGACCACTTAGGCACTACAGAGGGTAGTGCGTACGGCCCAGTACATCACTGGGGCAAAGCTTCTTGGCATTCAGGACCTCTATACCAGGCGGTGTCAGAGGAAGGCCACCCTAGTCATAGACTGTTCTCTCTGATACTGCACGGCAAGTGGTACCAGAGTGCCAAGTCTAGGTCCAAGAGGCTTCTAATCAGCTTCTACCCCCAAGCCATAAGACTCCTGAACATCTAATCAAATGGTTACCCAGACTATTTGCATTGCATCTATGCATAGTCACTTTAATAACTCTAGCTACATCTACATATTACCTCAATTACCTTGACTAACCTGTGCCCCCGCACATTGACTCTGTACCGGTACCCCCCCAGTGTATAGTCTCGCTGTTGTTATTTTACTGCTGCTCTTTAATTACTTGTTACTTTTATTTCTTATTCTTATTCCTATTTAGATTTTAATTGTTGTTTTTTAATTAGTAAAATGTTTTAATATTTATTTATTTACTTACTGTTGTTTTTTATTTTTATTATTATATTTATTTTTTATTTTCACTGCATTGTTTGTTAGGGGCTCGTAAGTAAGCATTTTACTGTAAGGTCTACACCTGCTGTATTCGGCGCATGTGACTAATACATTTGATACATGTGAATAATACATATTTGATTTGATTTAAACAGCGAGAATGGTAAATATCAACAACCGTCCCTGCCCCCTCAGCCTACAAATAGCTGTGTCTGATACTGTTGTCCATGTCTGTTTTCGGTGACATTTATAAATGTTTCATCGGTGCAATATAAAACATTACAGATGCCACTCTCATGAATCATTTGTGTTATGGATCATCGCTTCCGAGTCAAACCCTAGCAACTCCATAGCTCTAACAAGAAGTAAGAAACTCAGTCCCAGGCTGCTTCCCAAATGGCACCCTATTCCCTATACGTTGCACTGCTTTTGACCAGAGCCAGGTCACATCCAGCCTTAGCACTTAGCATGTTGAAATGTTAGCCATTTAAAAAAAATGAAAGATACAGAAATATCTCATTCACATAATAGTCACACCCCTGAGTCAATACTTTGTGGAAGCACCTTTGGTAGTGATTACAGCTGTGAGACCCTAAGAGCTTTCCACACTTTTTACATCAAAGTATACATAATGTACCTTTGACGGTACACATAATGATCTAACATCGCTCAACATTTGCCCCTTATTCTTTTCAAAATTCTTCAATCTCTGTCAAATTGGTTGTTGATCATTGCTAGACAACCATTTTTTAAGGTTTTGCCATAGATGTTCAAGTAAATTTAATTCAAAACTATAACTCGGCCACATTCATTGTCGTCTCGGTATTATATTTATTTTATTAAAGATCCCCCATAAGCAACTCCAGTGAAAATTTGGCCTTGTGTTTTAGGTTATTGTCCTGCTGAAAGATGAATTTGTCTCCCAGTGTCTGTTGTAAAGCAGACTGAACAAGGTTTTCCTCTCGGATTTTGCCTATGCTTAACTTCATTTACGTTTATTTTTTATTCAGAAAAACTCCACAGTCCTTAACGATTACAAGCATACCCATAACATGATGCAGCCACCACTATGCTTGAAAATATGGAGAGTGGTACTCAGTGATGTGTTGTATTGGATTTTCCCCAAACATAACACTTTGTATTCAGGACAAAAGTGAATTGCTTTGCCACATTTTTTGCAGTATTACTTTAGTGCCTCGTTGCAAACAGGATGCATGTTTTGGAATATTTTTTATTCTGTACAGACTTTTTAGTATTGTGGAGTAACTACAATGTTGTTGATCCATCATCAGTTTACTCCTATCACAGCCATTATACACTGTAACTGTTTTAAAGTCACCATTGACCTCATGGAGAAATCCCTGAGCAGTTTCCTTCCTCTCCGGCAACTGAGTTAGGAAGGACGTCTGTATCTTTGTAGTGGCTGGCTGTATTGATACACCATCTAAAGTGTCATCCGCCATGCCCAAAGGGATATATTCAATTTCTGCTTTTTATTTTTTACCAATCTACCAATAGGTGCCCTTTGCTAGGCATTGGAAAACCTCACTGGTCTTTGTGGTTGAATCTGTGTTTAAAATTCACTGCTCAACCAAGGGACCTTACAGATAATTTTATGTGTGGGGTACAGAGATGAAGTAGTCGTAAAAAAATGATGTTAAACATTATTATTGCACACAGAGTGTGTCCATGCAACATATTATGAGACTTGCTTAGCAAATGTTTACTCATGAACTTTTTTAGACTTGCCATAAAAAAGTGGTTGAATACCTATTTCATTAAACACATTTCAACTTTTAATTTTTAATTAAAATAAATATTAAAAAAACATAATTCCACTTTGACATTATGGGGTATTGTGTGTAGGCCACTGATCAAAATATACATTTAATCAATTTTAAATTCAGGATGTAACACAACAACATTTGGAAAAAGTCAAGGGGTGTGAATACTTTCTGAAGGTACTGTAGGAACTTATAAACCAGTTACTAATTATTAGTAAAGTGTTTTAGCAGTTCCTAATCTATAGTGCGGACTATTCATACTTTATAAATAGTAACTAATAGTAACTAATATAATTTTCACTAAGAAAATTTACATTCCATTGCCAGACACTCCAGCAGTGAAAGGATTATGCAACAAAAAAAAGGATATCTTGAATCCACCACTCTTTTCTGGGTCAAACTCTGGGCCCTGAGGCCAAACAGAATAGGATGTGCCTATAGTGTAAGCTATTGATCTGTTAGAGGTTGAAGAGAATAGAAAATGAACACCTGTATATTCCCTGGCAGAAAAGGTGTTGAATTGAGAGGGGAGAGGGAGGAAAAGAGAAAGAGAGAGATGCAGGGAGAGGGAGAGAAAGCGAGTGTGGGTATGTATGTGTGTTAATTAAATGGTGACACAAGTTAAACAGTGGCTTGTTGGTGTCAGTCAAAGCCAATTTAGATGTGTGAGGAATAATCAAATGAACCTTTTGCAAGTTCACTATCCTCAGACTGTATCAAGAGGACATGTACAAACAGTCTAAGCCACCATATAAAATCTGCATGGAGAAAAGCAAATAGCTCCAACCTGAATATATCTGTCGGTCTGTGTACTGTACCTGCATGCCTGCAAACGTAAGTACGAGTGTGTAGTGAGTGTGAGTTAAAAACATGTAGGATGGTTTGAAACAACCCGTGTTGAAACAAACAGTGGAGGCACATGAAATCAGCATACTACAAATGACTTGCATGTCGTCCAACCATTCAATGTACGACAGACTTTCCTCCTCAAGTTATAGTGTACAGATGGATGAAGTCTGGTTTCACTTTTTTTGAAGTACTTTCCCATGTTTTGATTTTCATTTCTCGCCAGTGAACGGAGAAATTCTTTAAATCTCTTTTTTCTGTGTGTATTTAAGGCTGTGTATGTTTACTAAAAGGCTTGGTCCCCATGTTCAGGGCCATCTTTGTATTGCAAATGGCATTGAACCATGTGAGATAGGGCACAGTCAACTGCAGAAAACCCAGCTGAATTCACAGAAACGTTATCTTTCCTTCCAATTCCGTCTGATCGGTATCGGCCATTCCACGGAGAGTGGGTCCGTGTTGGAAACGTAAAAAGGGAAAAGTACGAGATTCGATTTAGATTGCAGGCCCCAGAACCACATCCCCAATGCAATGCCTTTATTACATTGCAAGAATGAGGTACACTTTACGGACAATTAGGTTTCCATTTGAACGCCCACTGCCACCAGTTGAACTTTAGGCCTGAAGGAGACGTGTTCACACAAAAACTCAAGCTCTTTATTTCCTCCATACAGTTTTTGACTGAGTCCTAGATTAGAATAGTGTTTACAGAATTGCGTCCCAAATGGCATCCTATGCCATATAAAATATATATAGTGCACTTTCAACCAGAGCCCCATGGACCCTGATCTAAAGTGGTGCACTATATAGGGAATAGTGTGCCATTTGGGACATAGGCAATGTGTTTGCTCTAGTTGAAGCGGCACCGTGGCAGACCTGGGTTCAAATAGTCTTTGTTTTCTTTTAAATACTTAAGATGTGCTTGATTGAGCTTGCCTGATGCAATGGAACTAATGGGACAGTTAAGAAAGTGCAAACCCCGCCTGTCTGGCACTACAGGCAGGCTTAATCTAACGCTCTAAAGTGTCAGTGCAGACATCCTTGCTAGCTGTACCTGAGAGGGGTAGCCTAGACACAGTATTTGGCTAGAGCACTTCCAGGCCAACTTGCTCCCTTCAACTAACACATTGTAATGAACCGTATTAATATTATGCGCTGTACATCCGTGATAAGTACAAGGGTTTAGTGCACATCCTCTTAGATAGTGCAGAAGATAATTGCTTTTTATGTCTCTGTAAGCTGTACACTGCTGTAAACAGGAAATAAACTGCTAAGACTTCCATCCTACAGAGTATTGACGGTGGATGGCAATATGTCCTTCAATAAGAAAGAGGCTATTTTATAAGACAAATGGATGTAAGGTTTATTAAAGAGGCAATCTGCAATTTCAATGTCTAAAATGTATGTACCAATCACAGATTCCCCTTTTAATGCTACAGTATATCTAACACAAGATAGACACTTTAAACCTATCAACCGTTGCCCTGAGCAAGTCATCAGTGACCAAAAGCTTAGCAAAAATAACTCTGACATTGCATCTGATTGAAGTGTGAGAAACACATAAACTTTGCCATCGACCCAGCAAAACCTTCTTAATATTATATACTGTACATTCGTGATAAGTACAAGGATTTAATGCACAACGTCTTAGATCATCTTAGATAGTGCAGAAGATAATTGCTTTCTATCCCTCTGTAAGCTGTACACTGCTGTAAGCAGGATATCTACCATACCTTGCTTGTTGTGTCGGGATTTCACTGAGATTACGATTCATGCTGCCGACATTGGTTTTTCATTTATTATGTATTTACCAAACATAAAATTGCCATTAGAAATATATTATTAACATTTCTTCCCACAGAACCTAAAGTTTGCCTTGTTGATATGAAGAAAAAAACATAACTAAGATGTTACCGATGTCACCATTGACAAGGAATTGAGCTGTGAAGCATTATATATGTGAAGGAGCTAACACTAGGATGCAGTATCAAACATTTTTTCAAACATACACACTGTAGTACAACACCATCCCATGTATTAGCTGTTGTTACTGTTTACATCAAATGGCAATTTTAGAGTGTGAAAAGTGATAAGTAAAGTATAAATTGATGTGCATCACTTTCAAGTATTCTGTTGATCCTCTTTCTTCAATGAGAGGCAGGCCTTTAGCACTCTAGCAAAACATGCACCTAAGCCTAATGTATGTAGACACACACACACATCAGCCCATGCAGTCTTTTGCAGGTAACCTCAATATATCCTTTTGGAATTGACATGGTCAGCATATTCAGTCTTTTTGGCCTGTTTCTCAGGAAATTAAGTGATTATGAATGAGAGAATTGCATTATCTAAAGATGTCTCTCCAGATATGCAAATAAACGAGCATTGGTTTAACTACATAAAATGGTGGTCTTTCTTCTGCTTGTCCTCTTCAGCTTCAGCCGTTGTAACCTTCTAACTTGCTGTTTGGAAAGCAATTACAACAGCGTCTGCCGTCTCATCACAGTGCCGACCAAAATTAACACCATTTTTCTATTCCTCTTCCTGAAAAATGTAAGGCAGAGAAGCAGAGTTCTTTACTCTGGGCTCTGCAGGCGGCAAAATCTCACCCACACATACATTACCAATGCCACTTGAATAATTCAGAGGGCCGGGACATTGAAACAGAGGATGAAAGATTTATGAAATAACATAACAAGTTTCAATATTTTAGCAATTAGCTGGAGACATCATCTCTCCGGAGTTGTTCGCGCAGCGGGAGGTCAAACGCATGCTCGGGAGTCCTGGAGATGTTTAGAAGTTTAAGCAAAGTGCAAGTCATCAGGCTAATGCTGTCCTTAAACTTTGATCAATTCAGGAAACAGGAAAAAAACAGCTAAGATTACGCCTTCCATCCTACAGAGTATTGAAATTGGATGGCAATATGTCCTTCAGTAAGAAAGTCTATTTTATAAGATAAATGGGTGTAGGATTTCTTAAAGGGGCAATCTGCAATTTAAAAGTCCAAACATTTATGTACCAATCACAGATTCCCTGACAAAGTCACCACTGACCAGAAGCTTAGCGAATAAAACCATTGACACAGCCATAACTTCCACAATACCATTACTATTCAACACTAACTTGCAAACTACAGTGATTATTTATGTCTTTATCGGCACAGATGGGATGTGCATTTGAAAGACCATGTGCAGAGATATGGTCTGGTGTCCAAATTAAAGCTGTATTATTCACTGATGTCTGGAATGATTTAAATGTTAATGGACAGTAGAGAAACAATTGAGGTTTGGAACAGCCAGCCCTTTTAGCCCTAGATGTGAACAGTTGCCTATATGGTAATGTGTAAAACATTGATGTGAACATCATGCATTGACATGCCATGAACAACTATTGGATCATGTGTCGTGTGGAGACAGATGGTCTTTTGGCAACAACACCTGCTATAATATCACTAACATTGAGGCCTACGTACTTGTTCCAGCCTAATGGGCCTGTTGTCCACAAGCACCTTAAGTATGGTTTACGGGAACACGTTTATGTTAGAAGCTGGAGTAGAAAGTTCCTTCACCAAATGGTGTAAGTGGTCACTGAGTGTCCAGGCACAGTGTTCCCTAATCCTTGACTTGGGAACGGCTCCAGGAATTCCGCCTCTTTTAACCCTCATGTGGAGTATAGAGACTCCAGAGCGGGCCCTAGTGTAAGTGTCCTAACTACAGCCACGTTCACGTGCTACAATTCGTTTTTTTTGTTCAGGTGTACCTATTTGTGACTCCAAAACCCTCCAGTCCTCTGGGTATGTGCATGTGATCTCCCATCTCAGCACACCCATGCTCAGTTACTCCCAGACAAGCCTTGACCAATCTATCTGTTCTGTGGCGGACTGTGGTTGATACACTGGCATGGCCCGGCTCCAAGCTAACGTGAAGCATGTCTGAATCAGACAGTTGAATGTGGTAATGACAGACTTTCTGCTTTCTGTATTATTCTGTTAACACTAAGGCATTTTACTGGAATGAAGTGAAATCCATTCTGTGAAATTGTGCTAATGTACATACTGTGTCTGGTATCCTTTCCTCTTCTCCTGTCCTTGTTCAGAGTTAATCGATTTGAAAATATGTGACATGTGAACGCAAGGAGTTACATGATCTGACTCGGCAAGGTCCCATGAGGCCACACAAATTTACCTTTCATAATTTCACTTGTCTGTACGATTTCCCAAGTGATTCCTGTGTTCCAGGCCGACCACATTGCAGGTGTGGCATTGCAACAACCACGCCATTGACTGCACAGTTGGGCATCAGATTGCTATTTCATATGATGTGGTTAGCTGATATGTTAAGTGTTGTGGGATCTGGCATGCACCTGCAATGTAGTCAGTATGGAAAGTAGACCAAGCCTTCACCTTGCTCCAGAGGTGATATTATGGAGAAGCCACCATTCGTCATGTGCATAGTTTTAAACCTGGTAATGATGTAGAGTTTTAAAACAGACGTCCCAACATCGAAGACAAATTGTGAATTAGTTTAGAGTAAAGCTGCCTGTGCTGGGATGAAATATGAGTAAGTTATGAGCTTTTGAAGTGGCACCATTGGTCTATTAGCCTCTCAGACTATTCCTGAAAGCTATGAAAAATACCCCTTGATCTTTTTAAGGTTGTCACCCTGTTGAATCTGTCAGTATGTGACTGGAGTTTGTCTTCGCCTTACCTCTGTCGGTCAAATTATTGATTGATAGACATTCGCAAGACTGTAGCAATCTGTCCAAGGTAAATCCATGGTAGGGTCACCTTCAGAAAGATCCCCCATGAATGCTAGAGACTCCCCACCTCTTGTGCAGAGTCAGTCTTCCATTTTATAAGCTCCAAATGTGTTGGCTTGTCCAATGGTTTGGAGTTTCTATCGAACCTTATTGGTGTCATACTGAGCCCAACGGAATTGCACTTTCAACCAATAAATTAAATCTACTCAGAAATCATCTTACAATAACATTAGCTATCAAACTTTTAATTGATTTACTGTGCGCCAGTAGCTCTTGATTGTCTGCTTTCTTTTTGCTGAGTCAAGAAAAAACTGGCATTTTGGGCAATGCCAATCATTTTAGAAGTGCTGATCCCTCTATTTTTAAGCGGATTGAGGGCACGGCTCAACACTTTACCTGCCTTAGTCAGTCAGTGATATTACCAGCCTCAACCTGACCATTGAAATGTATTTCACTACTTTTAAGAGCACACCATGAGGGACTGGTGTATGAAAAGCACTAGCATTAATGGAAATGCAAATGAAATAGACTTGCCTCTGATGTTTCTACCCTTCGCTTAAGTGCATGCATGTGCAAGAACACACATGCACACTTAAGCAAACACACTTATGCACACACACACCAGAGATAACTATTGTTTTAACTATGCTTTGTGGAAGTAACACTTTTTTACAGGGGAACATATAGTTACTTTGGAGGTGAATCAAACTATTTGAATAAACATCCCCAAAAATTGTGGAAGTGACTATTTTCTGAAACTATTGGATTGGCAGCATTCAATTAATGACAGGGCTGTATCTAGAACTACATGTTGAAGACATAAGTGTAATGAATAGAGCACACGCAATCTACGGTAACACTTTATTTGACACCTAGCATCCTAACACGTGATGACGTGGTCCATTCTGTTCTACTTGTAAAGAGTACATTGTATAACATTTCCCCAAATCTCCCATTTTATTACCATTGTAACTGTACACACATTTATGTCAAACATGTGCCCAGCCCAATGCTCTGTCACTGATGACTGGGATGAATGCCGGCGCAGGACAAAACACCCTGTTTGGAACTTATTGTCATGCATGTCATAGGTCTAACTGGCTTGTATTATTTATCATGGCTCAGGCTAAGTCGCAGATGCAGATACGGGATGCGGATAGTACGAGTCTCTGAGTTTATTAGAGTACGAGGGGTAGAGAAAAGGTAAGTCAAGGCAGGCAAATAGTCGTAATCCAAATCAGAGTCAGGCAGGTACAGGACGGCAGGCAGGTCCGGGGTCTGGACAGGCAGAAAGGTCAGATCTTGGATGACTAGGAAAAACAAAAACTAGAGCACAAGAAACACGCTGGTAGAACTTGACGGGACAAGACAAACTGGCAACAGACAAACGGAAAACGCAGGTATAAATAGACAGGATAATGGGAGACACCTGGTGGCGGGTGGAGACAAGACAGGTGAAACATTATTACCCTTACAACAATGACACATGTCCTGTGATGGATTGTATACATTTCCATATTTTGGAATCAAAGTTTGTTTGTTAACAACACTATGATTGTAGTACTCCATGGTTTTCCTTTAATATACATGTATACTTAGCGCTACCACTAGAGGGAGACATTTGAACTGTCAGCTGCAGGCGTCTCAAACGTTGGAAGAAGATAAACAGGAAGAGAAGCACAGTGGAAAAATGAAAATGGAAATTGTCTGTGTCTCCTGTGTCTCCTCCTGTTTTCAGGTTTGCAACATTTATAAGCTTTGTTTAGTTTTTGAAATATAGAGATAATATGTTTTTCTCGTCATGTTTATGTGTAATTTAAGTGTTTTGACCGAATGGAAAAACTAGTGAGATTTTCCTCATCACATGAGGGTAGCCAAGCTAAGCTAACTAACTTTGAATGTAAGTCAATTAGACAAGATGACATCTCGGATTAAATGTATTATTGTTGTAAATAATTTGGCTCGTAAATGGTTTTATTTATTTTTTACAAACAATGGGTGGTATTAAGTGTATATGAATACATATGAACTACTCTAATGATATGTATTTTAGAAGGTTACTTTTAATTAAATGTGTATCTAACGGTTGCATGCTAACTGTTACCGTTAGATAGCTGGCCTTACATAGCTAACTAGTTTTTTTTAAATCTGACAATAGTGTGTAGGCCTCTTCTATAATTAATTTGTACAATTAGCACAGTATATAGAGTGAATCGGATGTACTGTTGTTGCCTCAACAATACATGGGTACAAGTAGTTGTTTTGCTCACCCCCATATTTAGGGATAGGGTAGCTAACGTTAGCTATCTTGCTAGATAGATGAATAGTCGAGAGAGCGCTTTGGCTGTGTTATGAAAACATTGAGGAAACAGGATTGAGCCGTATTTGAGAATGTGTGAAAGTGTTTGATATTGCCATAATATATGTGATTAGTTTCAGGAACCTAGGCATTTGTTGCACGTCACTACTCACAGGAGAGAGATTTAAATGTAAACATACATTGTTTAAATCTAAATGCATTTTTTTGGACCTTAAGAACAAACTTGTATTCCATCCATAAATATGAATAAAACTGTTAAATTACGAGCTAAGTTGGTTTAGCCACAGAAAAAGACAGAAAACATCCCACTAGCAATGATTGGCTGAGATAATGGATGGGCTGGACATGCTGGGAGAGGAGTTTGGATTGGTCTGCCATGTATTTTTTATTTTATTTTATTTAACCTTTATTTAACTAGGCAGCTTTTCGTCTGTAATGTGAGCTGTTCAGTATGTGTTGATAATCCTTTCTACTGTGCTATTTCTGAAATGTATAATGTTAGCCATCGAGAACTACAAATGTTTTGCTACTTTTCTCAACAACATTCATGCCCTGAATTTAGCAGGCGCTATATACAGATCAGTTGGAGTAAGTGATGGGCTAATTTTACACATGCCACAGTCAGTGTGAACCAGAGTGACTTGACACAATGCTGTACAAACAAGATATAGCTACAAACAGAGTTAAATGGTTCCAGATTGCCGTGAATCATTGATCCATGTACGGATAAGAGTCTAGCTACATTTTCACATATACGTTTTAAATTTCATCAGGTTGTTTTTATTGCACGTTAAATCGTACTGTTATTTAGTTAGCGAACGTTAAATTGCTGGCTCGCTAGCTAACATTGTGCATGATCTGTGTAGTAATATCATTCAAATCAGAAAACCATTTGCATTGCTATAACATTTCCATCACATGACCATATCAATATAGACAAGTGTGCCGTGTAAGCGTCATCTAATAATGATAAAACATTGATGAAATAATTTTATCTGGACACTTTCTGTTTTTGATATTGCCACCATGCAAGTAACCATTTCAGTGTACCATTTACACCTTCTGTGTCCTGTGCATGTGAAAAATAAGTGTGTGTTTACCACATGGCCTCACTTGTGAATCCTTAAAGAGATGGGTGGGGCTAATGCTAACTGCAGTGTAGGACATACAATTTTTGAGTATGGTCTCTAGTTTAATCCAATATAAAAAATGAAAAAAACACTTTCTAATTTTGTGACATATGACCGAATCGAGGCAGTTGGTCGCATACAGTGTATTTCGTATGAAGTTTTAGTTTTCAGCTTACTTTAGCAGTGTCACTGCATTGTGGTGTACTTTATTCTGATTTCTGTTCTTTACTTGTATTTTTTTGAGTAATGCTGCATTCAAGGGTGGAGGTCAATACCTTGAGAGTGGCTGGAGAAACAAACTAAATTAAACTTATTGGCAGAGAAAAAACATATTTGAATAAATAACATGATTTAGAGTTTGTTGTTGTAATGAATTATTTACAGTCTGTTTTGCTTTCATTTGTATTTGGAATAAATTGTAGAAAATACATTAGACACTATTTTCTGACACTATCATGAAACATTATGACCATCCTGTGTCACTTTACTTTGACTAAGAAAATATACTTTATGATGCTTTCAAGAAGTATTACGACCATCATAATCATATAAGACAGCTTGGACTACCACAGAGTCACAAAGAGGGTGTCCTGCTGTCGAAATCTGCTCCTGCATTCATCCAAGTCATCAGCAACAGAGAATTGGGGTAGCTGCAATTATAATAATTGAATAATGTCAATTTCAGAAAATGTAATAACATAAATACAATATTTACAAGTAGGCTATGGTGTAATGTACTGGTTTGCCTTGTGTGGTAGGTTTTGTGAGTTTTGACACTCATATGTAGATGTCATAACCAGCCATAAAATAACACAATATACTATATGTCACAACAGGCCTACATATATGTGTCATGACAGTGTTATTGCCCCAGTTGTGCATAATCAAATCAAACCAATTAACAAATTATATGTTGTACAGATAAGTACAAACAAGTTGTGATGCTCAAAAACTGTATGATTCTTTCAACATGCCACTGAAAAGATTGAACGCTAAAATTAATTGTGTGATACCTGAAAATAATGGAGAGTATTTCAAAGCCATTTGCAAACATTATTAACAGCATGTTGGATGCTAAGGAAAAACAACTTTGAAACTCTTTGTCCATAAGTGACCGACTGGCTCAATTCGGTCTTATGTTGCAAAATTTTAAATTGTATTTTTTTTACATTGGATAAAAATAGAGACTCAGAACTAGAATATTGTATATCATACTCAACTACAGTTGAGGAACAATGGGAAAGTAATTCTTCTTTGAAAGTTGATAAACTTGTAACCTCACTTTTAAGAAAATGGCCCTTGAATATTTGGTACCTACTAGAGAGCTCTTCTTTGTCTACATCCATTCAGCATTGTTCACACCCTCTTAAGCTTTAGCCCCAGCCATCTCTTTAAGGACTCACATGTGAAACTATATATTAAACAATCAAAGATTTCAAGACTAAAGGCTGTCTTCTACTACAGGTGTGCTAGTAAATGTAATCGGGAGTGCTAGAGTGTGCTCTGGGCATTCGTAAACTCAGAGCGTTGTTAGATTGTCCATTTGTAAATTCTGAGTGTTTCGTTCTTAGAGCGTTCAGAGCGCACACTGGACACTCTGGCCGAGGAGTAGGATTGATCCGAGTGTTCTGACCTAACAACAGTTGTCAAGCACCTAAGCCAACTGGCTAACGTTGTCTAGCTTGCTAGCTACTTCCACACACAAATGAGAGAACAGCTCACGCTGAAAATTTTACTTGTCCTAGCAGAGCTGCTTAGAATGTTTTTATGTTATCCAGAGAGTTGGTGACGGCATCTGTGATGCTGGCAACAATTTCATTACGTTTTTTTCCAAAGTTTACAGACACCGACCATATTCAACAGGTGTTGAACGTTTGTAAATTAGAGGGTTATTTTGCGCTCTGGCACACTCAGACGAGAGTACTCTGAAATCAGAGTAGATAGCCAATCAAATTTACCAGCTATGTCTATCGACAGTTGTCGAAGTAACATCATAAACATTCTATTGAAATAGTTACTTGCATAGTGGAGTCTTCTGTTTAGACATGTAGCTAAACAACGAACCATAATCCCAACTCATAACGTTACTACCCAGCATGAATCTGCAGGAAACTAACCAACCAGATTCAATGTTACCTAGCTAACATTAGGCTATAACTGGCAATGCAAATGGCTCTGAGATACGAATAATATTACTACACAGATCATACAAGTAACGTTAGCTAGCTAGCCAGCCAGCTAACGTTAGCTAGCTAGCTCACAATACACTTTAATTTGAAATGAAAATGACTTTCTGACAAAATCAGAAACGTGCACAATCTGAAAATGTAGCTAGCAAGAGTATCTTACCTGAATGTGTGTATGTGATGAAGCCGAAGGAGATGGCTGCCGTTATATGGGCTCCGAACCAATTGTGTCGTTGTGTTTGTTTTTTGCATTTTTGTACATAATGTTTCTGCCACCGTCTCCTATGACCGAAACAGCTTCTGGATATCAGGACAGCGATTAGTCACCTCATACTGGACGAATATCTTTTCTTTAACGAGTCGGACACAAAGGATTTACTTTAAACACCCAACAACGCCCAAAGCCCTGTTATTGACATGAAGAAGAGACGGATATATCGGGGACGTAGGTCGGGGTGCCTTGTAAGATTCAGACAACGAGTGAGTAATCTGCCTCAGTCCCATTAGCAAATGTGCAATCATTGGATATTAAAATGAATGGGCTCAGATCATGACTATCCTACCAATGGGACATTAAAAAACGTAAAAAAATTAAATTAAAATCTTATGTTGCACCAAGTCGTGGCTGAACAACAACATAGATAACATACAGTTGAAGTCGGAAGTTTACATACACCTTAGCCAAATACATTTAAACTAAGCTTTTCACAATTCCTGACATTTAATCATTTTTTTTAGGTCAGTTAGGATCACCACTTTATTTTAAGAATGTGAAATGTCAGAATATCAGTAGATATAATCAGATTTTGAAAATATGCTTTACAGCGAAAGCAATCCAAGCGTTTGTGTAAGTTTATCGATCATTAAACAAAACATTATGAACACCTAGCATCAAAGTAGCTGGGTCACGACAATCAGAAAAGCAATAAAATGAATTGCTTACCTTTGATAATCTTTGGATGTTTTCACTCACGAGACTGCGTTACACAATAAATGTTCCTTTTGTTCCATAAAGATTATTTTTATATCCAAAATACCTCCGTTTGTTTGGCGCGTTATGTTCAGAAATCCACAGGCTCGAGCGTTCACGACAACGCAGACGAAAATTCCAAATAGTATCTGTAATGTCCACAGAAACATGTCAAACGTTTTTTATAATCAATCCTCAGGTTGTTTTTAAAATATATAATCGATAATATATCCACTGGCACTATCTATTTGTCAGTAGGAGAGGGAGAGTCAATGGCTGCCCCACTGTGTTGCGCAAGCAAAACTCATGCGAACAGCTATCCACTGACGCAATGTTATCTTTCTCGCTCATTTTTCAAAATAAAAGCCTGAAACTATGTCTAAAGACTGTTGACACCTTGAGGAAGCGATAGGAAAAGGAATATGGTTGATATCCTTTTAAATGGAGGGAAGGCAGGCTATGGAACATGGAACTTTCAAAATAGAAGCCACTTCCTGGTTTGATTTTTCTCAGGTTTCGCCTGCAATATCAGTTCTGTTATACTCACAGACAATATTTTGACAGCTTTGGAAACTTTAGAGTGTTTTCTATCCTAATCTGTCAATTATATGCATATTCTAGCATATGGGCCTGAGAAATAGGCCGTTTAGATTGGGAACGTTATTTTTCCAAACACAAAAATATTGTCCCCTAGCTGAAACAGGTTAAAGTCACAGTCAACTTTGTGCATGTAAACTTCTGACCCACTGGAGTTGTGATACAGTGAATTATAAGTGAAATAATCTGTCTGTAAACAATTGTTGGAAAAATTGCTTGTGTCATGCACAAAGTAGATGTCCTAACCGACTTGCCAAAACTATAGTTTGTTAATTAACAAGAAATGTATGGAGTGGTTGAAAAACAAGTTAATGACTCCAACCTAAGTGTATGTAAACTTCCAAATTCAACTGTACTCTGTGCATGCGCTAAACAATTGGCATGTGTCTTCACTGACATTTTCAACCTGACCCTGAATGAGTCTGTAATACCAACATATTTCAAGCAAACCACCATTGTCCCTGTGTCCAAGAACACCAAGGTAAACTGCCTAAATGAAAACCAATCCGTAGCGCTCACGTCTGTAGCCATACATGAAGTGCTTTGAAAGGTTAGTCATGGCTCACATCAACACCATTGTCCCAGAAACCCTAGACCCACTCCAACATGCCTACCGCCCAAACAGATCCACAGATGATACAATCTCTATTACACTCAACACTGCCCTTTCCCACCTGGACAAAAGGATCACCTACGTGAGAATGGTATTCATTGACTACAGCTCATCGTGCCACACTTTAGTGATAAGCTTTGAGGGCACTAATCAAAGGACCATGGGACTAAACACCTAACTCTGCAACTGGATCCTGGACTTCCTGACGGGCCGCCCCCAGGTGGAAAAGGTAGGTAACAACACATCTGCTATGCTGATCCTAAACATGGGGGCCCCTCAGTGATGCGTGCTCGGTCCCCTCCTGTACACCCTGTTCACCCATGACTGCATGGCCAAGCATGACTCCAACACCATCATTAAGTTTGCAGATGACACAACAGTGGTAGGCCTGATCACTGATAACAATGAGACAGCCTACAGGGAAGAGGTCAGAAACCTGACAGTGTGTTGCCAGGATAACAACCTCTCCCTCAACATGATTAGATTAAAGGAGATGATTGTGTAAAGGAGGACCAAACACGCACCCATTCTCATCGACAGGGCTGTACTATCATCAAAGGGATAGTTTACATAGAATACAAGCTAACAGCCTGCCTTGGCTGTAGTTGATTCAGAAAGGCATTTTGGGAAAATTTAGTTTACTTTTGACACGAATATAACAAAAAATAACTTCTAGACATCAGAACTGCAAATACTCACCACGGACTAGCAGAATTTCTTCTTTCGCGGCTCTGACAAGCACAAGGCAGAGCATATACAGCTCCCTCGGGACCAGAACCACGACCCCGAACCCAGTGATCTGCGTGAAGAGGAGGAGAAAGAGAGGCTGCCTTCTGAGAAGTCGGAGGTGATCGAATAAACCCCCACTTCCCTCAATTCTGTTAGCAAACATGCAATCTTTGGACAATAAAATTGACAAATTACAGGGGAAGATTAAACCACCAACGGGACATTAAAAACTGTAAAAAAAAAACATTCACAGAGTCGTGGCTGAATGATGACAATATCAACATACAGCAAGCTGGCTGATTATACGATGTCCCGGAAGGATAGAACAGCGGCGTCTGGTGAGACAAGGGGTGGCAGTCTATGTATTTTTGTGAACAACAGCTGGTGCACGATATCTAAGGAAGTCTCGAGCTATTGCTTGCCTGAGGTAGAGTTTCTCATGATAACCTGTAGACCACACTACCTACCGAGAAAGTTTTCATCTGTATTCTTTGTAGCTGTTTTACATACTACCACAGTCACTAAGATATCATTGAATAAGTTGTTTCCGCCATAAGCAATCAAGAAAAGGCTCACCCAGAGGCGACGCTACTAGTTGCCGGGGATTTAATGCAGGGCAATTTAAATCAGTTTTAACAAATTTCTATCAACATTTTAAACGTGCAACCAAAGGGGAAAGAACTCTTGACCACCTATACTCCACACACAGAAATGCATACAAAGCTCTCACTCGCCCAACATTTGGCATATCTGACCTGATTCCTGCTTACAAGCAAAAACTAAAGCAGGAAGTAACAGTGACTCGCTCAATAAGGAATTGGTCAGATGACGAAGATGCTAAACTACAGGACTGTGTTGCTTGCACAGACTGTAATATGTTCCAGGATACCTCCAATGGCATTGAAGAGCACACCACATCTGTCATTGGCTTCATCAATAAATGCATCGATGACGTCGTCCCCACAGTGACCGTACGTACATACCCCAACCAGAAGCCATGGATTACAGGCAGCATCCGCACTGAGCTAAAGGCTGGAGCTGCCGCTTTCAAGGAGCGGGACGCTAACCCGGAAGCTTGTAAGAAATCCTGCTATGCCCTCCAACGAACCATCAAACAGGCAAATAGTCAATACAGGACTTAGATCGAGTCATACTACACCGGCTCTGATGCAAGTCGGATATGGCATGGCCTGCAAACCATTACAGACTTCAAAGTTAAGCACAGCCAAGAGCTGCCCAGTGACACGAGCCGTTTTGAGGCAAATAACACTGAAACATGCATGAGAGCACGAGGTGTACCGGAAGACTGTGTGATCATGCTCTCCGCAGCTGATGTGAGTAAGACCTTTTGACAGGTCAACATTCACAAGGCCGCAGGTCCAGACCGATTACCAGGATGTGTACTGCGAGCATGCTCTGACCAACTAGCAAGTGTCTTCACTGACATTTTCAACCTCTCCCTGTCCGAGTCTGTAATACCAACATGTTTTAAGTTGACCACCATATTGCCTGTGCCCAAGAACACCAAGGGTTTTGTTTGTCCACCCGCCTCTTGAGGATTGACCACAAGTTCTCAATGGGATTAAGATCTGGGGAGTTTCCTGGCCTTGAACCTAAAATATCGATGTTTTGTTCCGAGCCACTTAGTTATCACTTTTGCCTTTATGGCAAGGTGCTCAATCATGCTGGAAATGGCATTGTTTATCACCAAACTGTTCCTGGATGGTTGGGAGAAGTTGCTCTCGGAGGATGTGTTGGTACAATTCTTCATTCATTGCTGTGTTCTTAGACAAAATTGTGAGTGAGCCCACTCCCTTGGCTGAGAAGCAACCCCACACATGAATGGTCTCAGGTTGCTTTACTGTTAGCATGACACAGGACTGATGGTAGCGCTCACCTTGTCTTCTCCGGACAAGCTTTTTTTCCCGGATGTCCCAAACAATCGAAAAGGGGATTCATCAGAGAAAATGACTTTACCCCAGTCCTCAGCAGTCCAATCCCTGTGCCTTTTGCAGAACATCAGTCCCTGGTGTTTTTCCTGGAGAGAAGTATCTTCTCTGCTGCCCTTCTTGACATCAGGCCATCCTCCAAAAGTCTTCGCCTCACTGTGCGTGCCGATGCACTCACACCTGCCTGCTGCCATTCCTGAGCAAGCTCTGTACTGGTGATGCCCCGATCCCGCAGCTGAATCAACTTTAGGAGACGGTCCTCGTGCTTGCTGGACTTTCTTGGGCGCCTAGAATCCTTCTTTACAACATTTGAACCGCTCTCCTTGAATTTCTTGATGATCCAATAAATGGTGGATTTAGGTGCTATCTTACAGGTAACAATATCCTTGCCTGTGAAGCCCTTTTGTGCAAAGCAATGATTCCGGCACGTGTTTCCTTCCAGGTAACCATGATTGCCAGCGGAAGAACAATGATTCCAAGCACCACCCTCCTTTTGAAGCTTCCAGTCTGTTATTCGAGCTCAATCAGTGTGACAGAGTGATCTCCAAATTTGTCCTCATTAACACTCACACCTGTGTTAACGAGATTTAATGTCAACTGGTCCTTTTGTGGCAGGGCTGAAATGCAGTGGAAATGTTTTTGGGGATTCAGTTAATTTGCATGGCAAAGAGGGACTTTGCAATGAATTGCAATTCATCTGATGACTCTTCATAACATTCTGGAGTATATACAAATTGCCATCATACAAACTGTTGCAGCAGACTTTGTGAAAATTAATATTTGTATAATTCTCAAAACTTTTAACTTCTTGCTCCTACTTGAGACGCAGATGTCTCAAGTAGACACCTGGAAATGCAAATGCACTCGTTAAAACTCAAACGTTCATCAAAATGCACATGCAGGGTATTGAATTAAAGCTACACTCGTTGTGAACCTAGCCAACAAGTCAGATTTTTAAAATGCTTTTCGGCGAAAGCATGAGAAGCTATTATCTGATAGCATGCAACACCCCAAAATGCCTGAATGCTACGTAAACAAAGATTTAGCGTAGCCGCCGCTACACAAAAAGCAGAAATAAAATATAAAACATTCATTACCTTTGACGAGCTTCTTTCTTGGCACTCCTATATGCCCCATAAACATCACTATTGGGTCTTTTTTTCGTTTAAATCGGTCCATATATACCCAAAATAGCTTTCTATGGAAGCTGTGTAATTCAGAAAAAAACATTGTTTTAAAACGCAGCGTCATTTTTTAAAATTAAAAAAGTTGACGATAAACTTTCACAAAACACTTCTAAATACTTTTGTAATCCAACTTTAGGTATAAGTAAACATTTATAATCTATCAAAATGATTACAGGGCGATGTGTATTCAATAGCTCCTCGTCTTCAAATCAATGGCTGCCAATGTGCACTTCACAACATCCTGGCGGAGACCGGAAGAAATTGAATCCAGTTAGTTGGATTTACCAACAAAAAAGTCCCTGGAAAATGACGACAATGGCGACATCGTGTGGAATTGTAGGAATTGCATTCAGGTACATAATTAATTTTGTGCCCTTTTAACAACTCATGAAAGTGACGCATGGAAATTATTTTTAGCTTTCAGAGAGCAGTTTTTCTTGCGCTTTTCGATGAAACACACAATCTGTTATAGTCACAGCCGTGATTTAACCAGTTTTAGAAACTTCAGAGTGTTTTCTATCCACACATACTAATCATATGCATATACTATATTCCTGGCATGAGTAGCAGGACGCTGAAAAGTTGCGCGATTTTTAACAGAATGTTCGAAAAAGGAGGGGGTAGACTTAAGAGGTTTTAACCACGACTGTACATACTACCTCAACTAACCGGTGCTGCCGCACATTGACTCTGTACCGGCATCCCCCTGTATATATATATTTTTTTACTGCTGCTCTTTAATGACTTTTTACTTATTGTTATTCATGTATCACTAGCCACTTTAAACTATGCCACTTTGTTTACATACTCATCTCATTTGTACATACTTTACTCGTTACCATCTACTGTATCTTGCCTATGCTGCTCTGTACCATCACTCATTCATATATCCTTATGTACATATTCTTTATCCCCTTACACTGTGTACAAGACAGTAGTTTTGGAATTGTTAGTTAGATTACTTGTTATTACTGCATTGTCGGAACTAGAAGCACAAGCATTTCGCTACACTCGCATTAACATCTGCTAACCATGTGTATGTGACAAATAAAATTTGATTTGATTTGATTTGATTTGATTTGTGAAGCTGCACTGTTGGTTAGGGGCTCATAAGTACACATTTCACTGATTAATACATTTTGATTTGATCTAATAGACATATTTTGTTACTGTTAGCATTCTCAGTAACACTTAACATTAAAATTGTCTTGTGTCTGTGTAATACCACTATAATTCATTTTGGAGCGACATTTTATTAGCATGTTGTTGCTCCCATTTGGCGCAGTGGTCTAAGACACTGCATCTCAGTGCAAGAGGTGACACTGCAGTACCTGATTTGAATCCAGGCTGCATCACATCCGGCCATGATTGGGAGTCCCATAGGGCTGCGCACAATTGGCCCAGCGTTGTCTGGGTTTGGCCGGGGTAAGCCGTCATTGTAAATAAGAATTTGTTCTTATCTGACTTGCCTAGTTAAATACAAGGTTACATTTTTATTGAAAAATTATAATACTTTGGTAATTGCATTTGAATTGCATAGCAATTCGTTTTTGTGACTACTGTACACAAGGAATAGTAACTGTTCCGTATTCCACTTATGTAATACATCTATTATCATGCAATTATGAAGTAAAGTCCTATGTAACAACAATGTTGCTATTGTAATAATCATAAAGTTACTACACCTGTGCAAGAACTTGATGTCAAGTGTTACTGTATTACCTCGTGTCTCACTCGTTATGAAAATATATTTGCTAGTCATTTTGAAGCTGCAAAATTGGTCTACTCTAATTTTGAGGGGATTCCATGTCCCTCATGTGATTCCATATCCCTGGGCCAATTGTGTGCCACCCTATGGGGCTCCTTGTCACCGCCGGCTGTGACACAGCCTGGGATCGAAATGTGATGCATATTGTTTGGTTTTCTGAGAGATATTCAAAATACTTTCAAATATTATTTGTATTTGAATATCAAAGAAAATAGTTACCTTTAAATAGAAACTCTATATAAACTATATTTGATTACCTTGAGTATTTGAAAAGTTGGTATTTTAAAATAAACTACACACACACACATTCATTCACACAAACACAAATACACTCACAGAAACACAAACAGTACACTGTAAACACATGCACACACAAAAAACACATGCATGCCAGATAACCATATGGGTAATAGATCAGTTTAAGGAGAGCAACTGAGCTACGAGCATGTACATCAGTCCTGACAGTCCGTCACAGATGTGACTGTGTGTCTCGTCTCTCGGCTGAGACGTTTCTCCTCTATGTTAATGCTCTGAGTCATCCATCAGCCTTCCAATCCCTCTCGCTCTAGCCAGTCAGAGATGTTATACACTCTCCATACACGTCTTAGGAGAAACGACTTACCTTTCCCAGGAATGATCTATACTGAGAATCAGAGATTTTTCCAAAGCCTTCATCTGAGTAATTGGCTTCACATGAACACAACAGAGCATCTTCTAATGCCGGTTACATGTCTTACATATCAATTAATGGATGTCCCTGATAGATTTACGGTATTTTCATTAGGTTGTATTTCTTCCCCGGGTAGAGCTGGCACTCAGCACCTGTTGATAACCTCCTGATTACAGATGCCTCCTTACTGAGACACACTCCCAAACTTTTCAGCCCCTGTGGTGGGATTTCTCTTACCAAGGTTGCCCTGACCTTCGAAGACCTTGGAAAATAACTCAAACCCACATGGATCCAGCACCAACAACGACTGAAATGTCCAGAGGGAGGGAGAGGTCTGACCTTGCTACTCCATTGGGCAACCGGTTTCCAAAACCTGTAAGGCTCTTACTACTGCAAGAGAGTTTGAACTGCAGGGTTCAGAATAGGGCCTGATTCCTTCCCTACGCATGCATTTCCTAAGCATTTCTCAGTAGTTGGTATTCAGACCTATCTTATGCAGGTGAATAATGGGCTTTGCAGGCGTGGTTCCCTTGCGTGCACTAAATACATTTACTTAAACTGATGAAAACCCTCCCACGTGCTTGCCAACCGATTTTTTTGTGTAGTTTTCATTCAATAGGGTTTCACATTTACAGTGCCTTCAGAAAGTATTAAAATCTACCATGACACAAGGTGAGACCCAAATGCAGACACAGGAGGCAGATGGTTGGAGTCTTAAAATATTTATTAATCAAATAGGGGAAGGCAAGAGAAAGGGTCAAAACCAGTTCAAAAGGTACCGAAGGGCAGACAGAATCAAGGTCAGGGAAGGCAGGATGATCAGGCAGGCGGGAAAGTTGTCCAGAGTCTGGAAGGGGTCAAAACCGGGAGGACTATCAAAAGGAGAATAGCAAAAGGAGTATGGGAAAAACACGCTGGTTGACTTGACTAACATACAACGAACTGGCACAGAGAGACAGGAAACACAGGGATAAATACACTGGGGAAAATAAGTGACACTTGCAGGGGGTGGAGACAATCACAGGTGAAACGGATCAGGGCTGACAACACCCTGACCTTTTTCTCATTTTACACAGTGGGATTAAAATAGATTTGTCTTTTTTTGTCAACGATCTACAAAAAATATTCCAATGTCAATGTGGAAGACAAATTCTAACGTTTGTAAAAAATAAAAAATATAAAAATACACTGCATGGACAAATTATATTTGATGTTCCACATCGTTGAACATGCCATTCCAAAATCATGGGCATTAATATGGAGTTGGTCCACCCTTCGCTGCTATAACAGCCTCCACTCTTCTGGAAAGGCTTTCCACTAGATGTTGGAACATTGCTGAGATGAATTTCTTCTATTCAGCCACAAGAGCATTCAAGTAGTTGGGCACTGATGTTGGGCCTGGCTCGCAGTCAACATTCCAATTCATCCCAAAGGTGTTTGGTGGGGTTGAGGTCAGGGCTCTATGCAGGCAAGTCAAGTTCTTCCACACAGATCTCGACAAGCCATTTCTGTATGGACCTCACTTTGTGCATGTGGGCATTGTCATGCTAAAACATGAATGGGCCTTCCTCTGTTGCCACAAAGAATCATCTAGAATGTAATTATATGCGGTAGTGTTAACATTTTCCTTCACTGGAACTAAGGGGCCTAGCCGGAACCATGAAAAACAGCCACAGACCATTATTCCTCTTCCACCAAACTTTACAGTTGGCACTATACATTAGGGCAGGTAGCATTCTGCTAGCATCCGCCAAACCCAGATTCAACCGTCATACTGACAAATGATGAAGCATGATTCATCACTCCAGAGAACGCATTTATACTGCTCCAGAATCCAATGGCGGCGAGCTTTACACCATTCCAGTCGACGCTTGGCATTGCGCATGGTAATCGTAGGCTTGTGTGCTGCTGCTTGGCCATGGCCGTAGTTGGGGGCTCCTGAGTGGCATAGAGGTCTAAAGCACTGCATCTCAGCGCTACAGGCGTCACAACAGACACCCTGGTTTGAATCCAGGCTGTGTCACAACCGGCCGTGATTTGCCACAATTGATTGGCCACAATTGGCCTAGCATTGTCCGGGTTTGGCCGGTGTAGGCCATCATTGTAAAAACTTTAAGAAATTGTTCTTAACTGACTTGCTTAGTTAAATAAAAATAAATGAAATAAAAAATTGTTATTGTGCTTACAGAGGCAGTTTGGAACTCGGTTGTGAGTGTTGCAACCAAGGACAGATGATTTGTATGCGATTCAGCACTCAGCGGTCCCATTTTGTGAGCTTATGTGGCCTACTGTACCGCGGCTGAGCTGTTGTTGCTCCTAGACATTTCCACGTAAGTGATAATGCCCGAGAAGCTGGTATTTGGAGGATATATTGGCACGGGTGTTGTTAAGAATCCACTAATTTGAAGGGGTGTCCACATACACTACTGATCAAAAGTTTGGGTTCACTTAGAAATGTCCTTGTTTTTGAAAGAAAAGCACATTTTTTGTCCATTAAAATAACATCAAATTGATCAGAAATATAGTGTACACATTGTTAATGTTTTAAATGACTATTGTAGCTGGAAATGGCAGATTTTTATAATTTTAAAAGTCTAATTGATCATTTGAAAACTCTTTTGCAATTATGTTAGCACAGCTGAAAACTGTAGTGGTGATTAAAGAAGCAATAAAATTGGCCTTCTTTAGACTTGTTAAGTATTTGGCGCATCAGCATTTGTAGGTTCGATTACAGGCTCAAAATGGCCAGAAAGAGCATTCTTCTTTCTTCTATTTGATTATTCTTGTTCTGAGAATTGAAGGCATGGAAATTGCGAGAAATTGCCAAGAAACTGAAGATCTGGTACAGCACTGTGTACTACTCCTTCACAGAACAACGCAAACTGTCTCTAACCAGATTAGAAAGAGGAGTGGGAGGCCCCGGTGCACAACTGATCAAGAGGACAAGTAAAAACATGTATTTATTTATTTAACCTTTATTTAACCAGGTAGGCCAGCTGATAACAAGTCCTCATTTACAACTACGACATGGCCAAAATAAGGCAGTGTGACAAAAAACAACAACAGAGATACACATAACGAAACGTACAGTCAATAACACAATAGAGAAATCTATGTACAGTGTGTGCAAATGTAGAAGAGTAGGGAGGTAAGGCAATAAATAGGCCATAGAGGCGAAATAATTACTATTTAGAATTAACACTGGAGTGATAGATGTGCAGATGATGATGAGCAAGTAGAGATACTGGGGTGCAAAAGAGCAAGAGGATAAATAACAATATGGGGATGAGGTAGTTGGGTGTGCTATTTAAAGATTGGCTGTGTACAGGTACAGTGATCGGTAAGCTGCTCTGACAGTTGATGCTTAAAGTTAGGGAGGGAGATATAAGACTCCACCTTCAGTGATTTTTGCAATTCATTCCAGTCATTGGCAGCAAAGAATTGGAAGGAAAGGCGGCCAAAGAAAGTGTTGGCTTTGGGGATGACCAGTGAAATATACCTGCATGAGCGCAACCTGGTAAAGTAAAGTACAGATACCAAGAAACACTACTTAAGTAGTACTTGAAAGTATTTGTACTTAATTAAGTACTTTACACCACTGCATTTGACTGGTTTCACATTTGTCTCCAGCGATCATAAGGTAATATAGATCTTAAACAATTATAATTTATATTTACCATCCCATTATTCAAACAGGTTACTAATTTACCTAGCTCTTATCAATAGCTTTTATCAATTTGTAAATTACAGTGCATGGAGAAAGAAATAACACCAATCTGAAAAAATAAATTACACCAGTGTAAACCTGCACCAGCCTGGGAAGACAGAATCTGCAATAGGTAAGCAGCTTGGTTTGAAGAAATCAACTGTGGGAGCAATTATTAGGAAACGGAAAACATACAAGACCACTGATCAAAATCAAATTTATTTATATAGCCCTTCGTACATCAGCTGATATCTCAAAGTGCTGTCCAGAAACCCAGCCTAAAACCCCAAACAGCAAGAAATGCAGGTGTAGAAGCACGGTGGCTAGGAAAAACTCCCTAGAAAGGCCAAAACCTAGGAAGAAACCTAGAGAGGAACCAGACTATGTGGGGTGGCCAGTCCTCTTCTGGCTCTCCCGGGTGGAGATTATAACAGAACATGGCCAAGATGTTCAAATGTTCATAAATGACCGGTATGGTCAAATAATAATAATCACAGGCAGAACAGTTGAAACTGGAGCAGCTGCACGGCCAGGTGGACTGGGGACAGTAAGGAGTCATCATGCCCGGTGGTCCTGAGGCATGGTCCTAGGACTCAGGTCCTCCGAGAAAGAGAGAAAGAGAGAATTAGAGAGAGCATACTTAAATTCACACAGGACACCGGATAGGACAGGAGAAGTACTCCAGATATAACAAACTGACCCTAGCCCCCCGGCACATAAACTACTCCAGGCTGAGACTGGAGGGGTCAGGAGACACTGTGGCCCCATCCGATGACACCCCCGGACAGGGCCAAACAGGAAGTATATAACCCCACCCACTTTGCCAAAGCACAGCCCGCACACCACTAGAGGGATATCTTCAACCACCAAATTACCATCCTGAGTCAAGGCTGAGTTTAGCCCACAAAGATCTCTGCCACGGCACAACCCAAGGCGGGCGCCAACCTAGACAGGAAGACCACGTCAGTGACTCAACCCACTCAAGTGACGCACCCCTCCTAGGGACGGCATAGAAGAGCACCAATAAGCCAGTGACTCAGCCCCTGTAATAGGGTTAGAGGCAGATAATCCCAGTGGAGAGAGGGGAACCGGCCAGGCAGAGAACGCAAGGGTGGTTCGTTGCTCCAGTGCCTTTCCGTTCAACTTCACACTCCTGGGCCAGACTACACTCAATCATATGACCCACTGAAGAGATGAGTCTTCAGTAAAGACTAAAGGTTGAGACAGAGTTTGCGTCTCTCACATTGTTAGGCAGACCATTCCATAAAAATGGAGCTCTATAGGAGAAAACCCTGCCTCCAGCTGTTTGCTTAGAAATAATTCTAGGGACAATTAGGAGGCCTGCGTCTTGTGACCGTAGCGTACGTGTAGGCATGTACTGCAGGACCAAATCAGAGAGATAGGTAGGAGCAAGCCCATGTAATGCTTTGTAGGTTAGCAGTAAAAACCCTGAAATCAGCACTTGCCTTGACAGGAAGCCAGTGTAGGGAGGCTAGCACTGGAGTAATATGATCACATTTTGTAGTTCTAGTCAGGATTCTAGCAGCCGTATTTAGCACTAACTGAAGTTTATTTAGTGCTTTATCCGGGTAGCCGGAAAGTAAAGCATTGCAGTATTCTAACCTAGAAGTGACAAAAGCATGGATGAACTTTTCTGCATCATTTTTGGACAGAAATGTCTGATTTTTACAATGTTACGTCGATGGAAAAAAGCTGTCCTTGAAACAGTCTTGATATGTTCTTCAAAAGAGAGATCAGTGTCCAGAATAACGCTGAGGTCCTTCACAGTTTTATTTGAGACGACTGTACAACCATTAAGATTAATTGTCAGATTCAACAGAAGATCTCTTTGTTTCTTGGGACCTAGAACAAGCATCTCTGTTTTGTCCGAGTTTGTCTGCAACACATGCTTCTAGAGAGGGCAATTTTGGGGCTTCACCATGTTTCATTGAAATGTACAGCTGTGTGTCATCCGCATAGCAGTGAAAGTTAACATTATGTTTTTGAATGACATCCCCAAGAGGTAAAATATATAGTGAAAACAATAGTTGTCCTAAAACGGAACCTTGAGGAACACCGAAATTTACAGTTGATAATCTCCCTCGATCTGGGGCTCCACGCAAGATCTCACCCCATGGGGTCAAAATGATCACAAGAACGGTGAGCAAAAATTCCAGAACCACATGGGGGGACCTAGTGAAAGACCTGCAGAGAGCTGGGACCAAAGTAACAAAGCCTACCATCAGTAACACACTACGCCGCCAGGGACTGAAATCATGCAGTGCCAGACGTGTCCCCCTGCTTAAGCCAGTACATGTCCAGGCCCATCTGAAGTTTGCTAGAGAGCATTTGGATGATCCAGGAGAAGATTGGGAGAATGTCATATGGTCAGATGAAACCAAAATAAAACTTTTTGGTAAAAAAAAAAACTCAACTCGTCGTGTTTGGAGGACAAAGAATGCTGAGTTGCATCCAAAGAACACCTTACCTACTGTGAAGCATGGGGGTGGAAACATCATGCTTTGGGGCGGTTTTTCTGCAAAGGGACCAGGACGACTGATCCGTGTAAAGGAAAGAATGAATGGGGCCATGTATCGTGACATTTTGAGTGAAAACCTCCTTCCATCAGCAAGAGCATTGAAGATGAAACGTGGCTGGGTCTTTCAGCATGACAATGATCCCAAACACACCGCCCGGGCAACGAAGGAGTGGCTTCGTAAGAAGCATTTCAAGGTCCTGGAGTGGCCTACTCAGTCTCCAGATCTTAACCCCATAGAAAATCTTTGGAGGGAGTTGAAAGTCCGTGTTGCCCAGCAACAGCCCCAAAACATCATTGCTCTAGATGATTCCTCTGCATGGAGGAATGGGCCAAAATACCAGCAACAGTGTGTGAAAACCTTGTGAAGACTTACAGAAAACATTTGACCTCTGTCATTGCCAACAAAGGGTATATGACAAAGTATTGAGATAAACTTTTGTTACTGACCAAATACTTATTTTCCACCATAATTTGCAAATGAATTCATAAAAAATCCTACAATGTGATTTTCTGTATTTTTTTTTCTCATTTTGTCTGTCATAGTTGAAGTGTACCCAAAACAACGACGCCGCAGAAGGGGCAGATGAAGCGGTTTTCTGGTCAGGCTCCATAGACGAGCACACCGCCCACCACTCCCGAGTATACTACTCACCAATGTCCAGTCTCTTGACAACAAGGTAGATGAAATTCGAGCAAGGGTTGCCTTCCAGAGAGACATCAGTGATGGTAACATTCTTTGTTTCACGGAATCATGGCTCACTCGAGATACGTTATCAGAGTCGGTACAGCCACCCGGTTTCTTCACAAAAATCTCTCTGGTAAGAAGAAGGGCGGGGGTGTTTGCCTTGGACTCATTGGACTCTATGTAAACTTGAAACCACATATCCTGAGGCTGCATTTATTTTAGCTGGGGATTTTAACAAGGCTAATCTGAAAACAAGGCTCCCTAAATGTTATCAGCATATTGAATGCGCGACCCGGGCTGGCAACACTATGGATCATTGGTACTCTAATTTCCGCGAAGCATACACAAAGCCCTCCCTCGCTCTCCTTTCGGCAAATCTGACCACAACTCCATTTTGTTGCTCCCAGCCTATAGATAGAAACTAAAACCGGAAACGCCCATGCTCAGGTCTGTTCAACGCTGGTCCGACCAATCTGATTCCACGCTTCAAGATTGCTTCGATCACGTGGACTGGCATATGTTCCGGATAGCATCGGACAATAACAGTGATATATATGCTGATTCGGTGAGCAAGTTTATTAGAAAGTGCATCGCTGATGTGGTACCCATGATGACTATTAAATCCTTCCCCAAACAGAAACCGGGGATTGATGGCAGCATTCGTGCAAAACTGAAAGTGCAAACCATTGCTTTTAATCATGGCAAGGCGAGCGGAAACATGACCGAATACAAACAGTGTAGATAGTCCCTCCGCAAGGCAATCAAACAAGCTAAGCATCAGAATAGAGACAAAGTAGAGTCGCAATTCAATGGCTCAGACACGAGACGTATGTGGCAGGGTCTACAGTCAATCACGGACTACAAAAAGAAAACCAGCCTCGTCGCGGACACCAATGTCTTGCTCCCAGACAAACTAAACAACTTCTTTGCTCACTTTGAGGACAATACAGTGCCACTGACACGGCCCGCTACCAAAACATTCACTGCAGCCAATGTGAGTAAAACATTTAGACGTGTTAACCCTCGCAAGTCTGCTGGCCCAGATGGCATCCCTAGATGTGTCCTCAGGGCATGCACAAACCAGCTGGCTGGTTTGTTTACGGACATATTCAATCAATCCCTATCCCAGTCTGCTGTTCCCACATGCTTCATGAGGGCCACCATTGTTTCTGTTCCCAAGAAAACTAAGGTAACTGAGCTAAGCGACTATCGGCCCATGGCACTCGCTTCCGTCATCATGAAGTGCTCTGAGAGACTAATCAAGGATCATATCACCTCCACCCTACCTCACACCCTAGACCCACTCCAATTTTAAAGATGCACAATCGAGAGCATCCTGTCGGGCTGTATTACGGCCTGGTACGGCAACTGCTCCGCCCACAACTGTAAGGCTACCCAGAGGGTAGTGTCATGACGGTCCTGATCAGGTCAGGTTACAGGAGACCACACCCCTACAGATTATCTCTCAACCCCAACAGAGGAGGACAGATCTAGGGGTGAATGGAGAACCAGCCTCAGAACATTATGGAGAACCAGCCTCAGAACATTAAACATGAAATAAAGGGACTTTGGAACAATGGTTTTCGTCAGCCACAATGGTGGTCATGGCGATAGATGGAATATGAAAATGTCTGTCCTTTTTGTTTTGTTATTAAAGGTTAATAGATTACGTTATTACGAAAACATTGTAACGTGAAGAGTTTTCCTAGTATATGTTTGATGTTTATACATTGTACGTTGTGTGGAAAATGTCCAAACTAGAGGGAATGTTTTGGTAAAGATGAAATGTTAAGTTAGTTATCTAAAATTGGATTTGAGTAAAACCTAGACCTTGCCTCATTAACTTGGTACGCCCAGAGAATTTCCCTAAAGGCGGTTACGCCCACTTCTGACTTGAGGGTATAAAACCTGTGGGTGAAGAATTTACAGAGAAGACTACGTGACCCAAGTTGCAGCTAAGTTCTAAAAAGTCAACGAACCCAGAACGCAACACAAGTTTGAAGACAAAGAAATATTTTTCTACCCAAGCTACGGATGAGTAGCTGTGTCTAAGCGAGTGAATTCAAGCCGGACCCCCTAGCATCCAATCCCAGCGAATCGTGGCATCTAAAAGGTTTCATTCCTATGATGTGAGCTCTGAGCTACAGAGCTGTCTGTCCTCAGAAGACCCCTTCCAGAGCAAGGGCGAGGGAACAGACTCCTAAGCCAAAAGGACACCGATATCGTGAGGATGACCAGAAATGTGCGCCGGGGAAGTGCGTCATCGAGCAGCCTGAACGGTCCACGCAGAGAATCCTCAGAGGTTTTCCCCAAGTAATTACATCATTATATTCTAACCCATAAGAGCGGCAGTTTGGGGCGAGGCTAGGGTTAGAATAGCATAGCTGACAAATTCACCCAAATGTTTATTTCTCTCGTGTACTTTCTTTTTTCTCTCTCTCTTTGAAATCCCCATTTTGGGTAACACGTGCCATAGTGTGTTGTTATACTAAGTTCTAATCAATAGCCTATAATGTGTTTTGTCTATGTGTATCTTTTATCATAATTTTAGCTTTTTAGTAAATAAATATTCAACTAAGATTGGTGTGGTACCAACTCATTGGTGAGACCCGGGTCCGTGCAGATTCACAGACTATTCAACGTTCAGAACAAGATTGTAGAGGTAACTGGTTAATTAGCGGCTGTTGTAAAATCGATATTCTGATATTCTTTGAGTTAATTTGGGAAATAGAAACTCAATAAAAACGAGTTTTCCCATGGTGCCCCAGGTTAATGAGTTAATAATTGCTTGATTCAGTTAATCACGCAATTAGAAACTTTTAATCATTTGATGAGCAACAGTCGTCATATTAACTAATACAACGTCACGACAGTAGTGAGGTCTGCACAACTTATCACCGGGGGCAAACTACCTGCCCTCCAGGACACCTACACCACTCGATGTCACAGGAAGGCCAAAAAGAGCCACTCGAGCCACTGCCTGTTCACCCTGCTATCGTCCAGAAGGCGTTGTCAGTACAGGTGCATCAAACCAGGGACCGAGAGACTGAAGAACAGCTTCTATCTCAAGGCCATCAGACTGTTGAACAGCCATCACTAACACTGAGTGGCTTCTGCCAACATATAGACTCAATCCCTAGCTACTTTTATAATTAACATATGGATGTAATAAATGTATCACTTGTCACGTAAACAATGCCACTTTATATGATGTTTCCATACCCTACATTACTCATCTCATATGTATATACTGTACTGTACTATACCATCTATTGCATCTTGCCTATGCCATTCGGCCATCGCTCATCCATATATTTATATGTACATATTCTTAATCATTCCTTTACACTTGTGTGTATAAGGTAGTTGTTGTAAAATTGTTCGATTACTTGTTAGATATTACTGCACGGTGGGAACTAGAAGCGCAAGCATTTTGCTACACTCGCATTAACATCTGCTTACCATGTGTATGTGACCAATAACATTTGATTTGATTTGAGTAGACACACCTCCGCCACACCTTCATTTCTTCAATCTCCACCCCATACAAATAGCGGGTGAATAGTATGCTTATGTTCAAATTCAGAATATGTGTAGAGAGATAAGTGTATGAAAAGGGAATTCTGCATGTGCTTCACTCAAGAATAAATTCCCCCCATAGAAAATATGTGAAGGTAAAACTGTTCTGGGCAACCATTATTAACTGCCTGTGCGCGTGTTTTATGTTTAAAAATAAATGAATCCAATTGGCTACAGAAGATAAGGGTGCAAAGTAACCTGCCATTCTAATGGTTGGTAAACTGATGCAGTAAAGTAGTGAGTATTTTTTAAGGTTTTCTATAATATTCTAGGACATAGCTTAATATCATAAACCCATGAAATAGCGATGATGTATTTTTATGAAACCCATTTGATGTATATTTGGGAATAAAGTGTGCTGTCAAGAGCTGTAAACAAAGACTTGCATTTTAGACAAACATGATGTGTCAGGCTGTCTCCAGAAAGGGTTCCCCTGGTTCGAGATATAGCTACTGTACAATACATATGCACTTTGTGCACCCAAAACGGCACCCTATTCCCTATTTAAGTGCACTACTTTTGACCAGAGTCCTATCGGCCATGATCAAAAGTAGGTGCATCGAAATCGGAATAGGGTACCATTTGGAATGTTCTTTGGCTTCATGGATTCAGCCCACTGCAACAGAACGGCACAAAAAAGAGGGGGGTTCCTTTTGAGTGGCACGATTGATTGTCTTTGTGTCAATTCACTGGCAGGCAGTGCTGTCATTTTCTCTGGCAAAGCTGTCTATCAGATTCATCCCACTATGGCCCTGTGGTATTTGATGTTATGAGTTTAGAAGTTGGTGATGCTGCTTTGGCACATGGGGTAAGACACAGGCATAGATCATGTATTTCTCTTCTTCAAAGGTGAAAGATGTGTACTGAGTTTTAATTGGAATTCGGAGGAATGTGTTTTGCATGATTGCTTTTTTTAAGAGCCTTTGGAGATCAATCGGAAACTCTATGTCAACATGAGAACCCAAAAGAGCCCGTTCACACACGTATTTTTCTGTTTTATTTTTCCAGTTTCCACCTTATTCTCCTTAGTATCGTGATATATACTTTTTTAGACTGACAATAACAGCAAAGTTGCCTTAAAGAGTTGTTAATTGAATGTGTCACTATGTGTCAAGTGCCTGTGTATTGTTTACTTAGCGCTAATTGGGAATACATCAACCAGTGTCTCGTTAACCACTATACCTCATAAACTCAGAAAATAAAGAAATGTCCTCTCACTGTCAACTGCCTTTATTTTCAGAAAACTTAACATGTGTAAAAATGTGTATGAACATTGCAAGATTCAACAACTGAGACATAAACTGAACAAGTTCCACAGACATGTGACTAACATAAATGGAATAGTGTGTCCCTGAACAAAGGGGGGGGGGTCAAAATCAAACATAAAAGTCAGTATCTGGTGTGGCCACCAGCTGCATTAAGTACTGCAGTGCATCTGCTCCTCATGGACTGCACAAGATTTGCCAGTTCTTGCTGTGAGATGTTACCCCACTGTTCCACCAAGGCACTTGAAAGTTCCCTGACATTTCTGGGGGGGAATGGCCCAAGCCCTCACCCTCCGATCTAACAGGTCCCAGACGTGCTCAATGGGATTGAGATCCTGGCTTTTCGCTGGCCATGGCAGAACACTGACATTCCTGTCTTGCAGAAAATCATGCACAGAAGGAGCGGTATGGCTGGTGGCATTGTCATGCTGGAGGGTCATGTCTGGATGAGCCTGCGGGAAGGGTACCACATGAGGGAGGAGGAAGTCTTCCCTGTAACACACAGCGTTGAGATTGCCTGCTATGACAACAAGCTCAGTCGGATGATGCAGTGACACACCGCCCCAGACCATGACGAACCCTCCACCTCCAAATTGATCAAGCTCCAGAGTACAGGCCTTGTGTAACGCTCCTTCCTTCGACGATAAACGCAAATCCGGCAATCACCCCTGGTGAGACAAAACTGTGACTCATCAGTGAAGAGCACTTTTTGCCAGTCCTGTTTGGTCCAGCGACGGTGAGTTTGTGCCCATAGGCGACGTTGTTGCAGGTGATGTCTGGTGTGGACCTGCCTTATAACAGGCCTACAAGCCCTCAGTCCAGCCTCTCTCAGCCTATTGCGGACAGTCTGAGCACTGATTGAGGGATTGTGCGTTCCTGGTGTAACTCGGGCAGTTGTTTTTGCCATCCTGTACCTGTCCCGCAGGTGTGATGTTCGGATGTACCGATCCTGTGCAGGTGTTGTTACACATGGTCTGCCACTGCGAGGACTATCCAGCTGTCCGTCCTGTCTCCCTGTAGTATTTTGCTGTAAGTATGGATCTTAAAGAAACACAATGGTTGTGTCTCCAATGGGCAAGATTTACAGAACCGTATGTACCTGTACAAAGTTTGCCCCTATTATTTTCAGAGGTGAATATAACAGAGTTATAAAGTACTCTTAAATGCAATACTTTCTTTAATCACTCACATTACTACACTTGAAACACTGAGTTTTAGCCAAGAAAGCTGAAAATGAATAGTAGCCTACACCTACCCAAGCTTAACCGCATGTTGCCAATACACAGACATCAGGCAAAAATAAGACACAGTACATATATTAATATCTATATCTCCTAAATTGCCTGATAAATAAAACAAATTATTCCTTTGCAGTTGTATTGACACACCTTTATGAGATAAATGAGTTGATATTCCTGGGCATTTGAGATCTATGCCCATAACGGCCTCTCTAAAGCCCTTGTCCCTCTTTATGTGGCTGAGGCTCAGACGTGAAGCCTTCATTGATCGTTGGTGGCTGATTATTACTCGCTGGTAAATTATGCTATTATTCAGGTGCTCAAACTGAATTCATTCTCTGCAATTGATCTGCTTCATGCGGTACAATGGCCCGTGAGTGCGGGCTGTTTTTTTTGCTCCCAGAAAGAGCTTAACAGGCAATGTAACTTCTGTGTCTTACAACATGTCCACGTTCGTGCTGTCTGTCTGTCTGCTATACCCCCTCTCCCCTGTCTTGCTCTTTTAAAAATATTTTTCTTTCTCATCTCTCTCTCCTGCCTCTTTCATTCCCTTCTCTCTCTCGCTCTCTCTCTCAACTTCTCTCCATTTCTCCTCTCTCTTTTCAGCAATCAATAAGAATTCCCAGACAGATAAAGGCTCTGTCAATCACACAGAATACAGATTGTTGTGATTGTAGAGAGGATAACACTGTATATACAGGTAACTTACAAAATAATGGAAACACTTGTGAGAGATGAGGGATACAAAGTATATTGAAAGCAGGCGCTTCCACACAGGTGTGGTTCCTGAATTAAGCCATTAACGTCCCATCATGCTTAGGGTCATGTATACGAATGCTGGGCAGGTCATTAGTTAGGCTACCATGGCTATGCCCCCAAAGGATGACAATACCCCAATCCACAGGGCATGAGTGGTCACTGAAAGGTTTGATGAGCATGAAAATTATGTAAACCATGGCCATAACAGTCACAGTCACCATCACCAGATCTCACCCCAATTGAATACTTATTGGAGATTCTGGAGCCACCATCATCAAAATACCATCAACAAAACACTAAACACCAAATGTATTGTGGAATAATGTTGTCACATCCCTCTAATAGCGCTCCAGATATTTGTGGAATCCATGCCTAGGTGCAATGAAGTTGTTCTGGCTCGTGCTGGCCCAATGCCCTATTAAAACACTTTATGTTGGTGTTTCCTTTATTTTTATATTTAGGTTTGCAATTGAACATTATTACATTTATAAAAATGATTCATTATGTTTTACAATATTGTCGTAAACCAGTCCATCGATGGCTTGAACATTCCACAATCACACAGACCACAAAACAAACCAAACCGTTGTGTTAGAAGTAACTTGAGAAGCTGTTTACAGGTCTCACACTTCAAAAGAAGTGCAACCTTGAACCAGGTGTTCATGAGCCACTTGTAAATTTATGTAATCATTTGAGGCTGCTGACTCTTTCTAAATGTCGAAGTGCCCAGAGCATTTGGTGGTGTGACTGCTGATAATTAACAGACTTCTTTTAAAACTTTTAAATAGTGGCGTGCATCAGGGGTGCAGTGAATCAACCTCCCTTTCAGACATTCGTTCACACACTTTCAAATCCTCAGTTAATAAATACATAATTTACGAGATATGTTTCTTCGTACTGTTGGATTCAACATTTTGAACATTGAGATATTAAATAAATGATAGAGAAGAAGCATAGAATATGAGGAGTGAAAGAGACTGGGCTTTATGTCAGAAGTTAATGGTTCTCTGTAGAAAGACAGATGACGTTGGAATGTTGGGTGGACAGGAGGAGAGCAACGTGTTGATATAGGGGAGACAGATGGACATCTGTGGATTAGGTGAAGGAGGGGTTGAGGTCAAGAGGTGAGGTCAGATCCCCTGAAGAGAGTAATAGGGGTTTAGTATCCTGTTAATCGTTTCCTGTAGAACCATAAGATGTAAGGATTGGAGAGAAGGAGGGTTGTCTTAAGTGGGATATATATCTGTGATGGGAGAAATGTTGGGTTGTCTGAATTACAGCTGAACAGATCCTTGGGGAGAATTAAACTTGGTTAAAGCTTCTCTATTGTCCGTGAGTTACTTACTCTGAAAAATAAGAACCTAACAGTACCCTTAGTGCATTGCTGTAGCTGTCATTTAATTTGCATGAGACTATTCCCTCACAACTCCATTACTATGCATCTATGGCTCCGACTCTGAGCTTTGGGTCTATGGGTAAGAATCGGACTCGGACTGTCACCAAAACTAATCCCTGATATGACCAATGTCCGTCTGTCTATTTAAGCCATCGGAACTGAATATCTCAGACTATTCAAACTGAGACCTGATAGGCTTGACCATTTGTGAGTCTTATCTTGCCCAGACTTAAAACCCCATTTCAAAAACACCTGGGAATCGACTTTTTCCTCACATGTTGCTATTGAGACAACACACTTTGTAACGTTTCCATAAGCTCTGATCTTTTTCTCTGGAGTTGATGGCCCGCATGAGGACAGGCCAGATTGCATATTTTGTCACAGAGAATTCCCCGTGGGTACTTAATTGGTTTCGGTGAAGGCTCATTTCTCTGGTGGTATAGCTGTGAGCATCGACAGGTACACACAAATCCCCCTCATGGGCACCTGCTTATTCTTTCTCCCGAGACACAATACAACTGAGCTTGAGTGTTAACCCCTCAGAGCAGCATTTCTGCTGACATATATCGATTCCTAAAATGTTTGTAGGAAGTTTGGTAGAGTATGTTCAATTATATATATTTTTTTGACATAGCATGATTTGTCTATTCAGAATTCCAGGGAGTTATCCCTTGAATGTTGAATAAATACTCTTTTAAAAGTTGTCAAATCCTGAAATGTGACTGGGTGTTTTAATAATACTCAGGGATAAAGTTCTCACGCTGTTAACCCCAATGTGATGTCATTATCCAAAACTTTTAAAGAAACCTGTTGCACTTAATATGTCTGAGTACAGTTACTTAATTAATCCATACGAGTCCAAGCCCAGTCTAAGTCGGGGGAGGGGGGATTGTTTTAATTAAGAAGGTCATGCCAATGATCATTTTGCTATTTTATTTAGAATGTTAAGATCCCTTAAAGTATCAACAAATCTATATTTAAACACATTGAATAAAATATTCACTACATGGAACAATAGACAGCCCCCCCAGAAAATCAAAGGAAGTTTGTATTTAACCCAGATTTTTGGCATTTAATAGTCTAGGCCCTGTCTAAACCGAGGAGAGAGATTCTACTAAGCTATAAGGAATTGCTTTAAGAGGGTCATACCAAAGACGCATTGAATAACAGGGGGGGTCTATATTTGAGTTATATCAGCTGTTAAGATTTTAGTAATGCCCCCATTAATCCATGCCGCCTATATAATTTCCCAGTGTGCCTTGCCTTTTCAAGTGAATTGTAAAGTTACCACCCATGACTGTATTTGTTAGTAACAGAGACATGGTTGTTGAATTCACTCATTTTCTACATTGTGGCCTTCAAGTGAGTTCCTAGGTGTATATCATCATTATATTTAAACTCTTTATGACAATATATATCTCATATGGCCTTATTTTGAACACCAGCTATGCCCTAATACAGTGGCCTGAAACTCATGATTTACAGGTGTCACGCCCTGACCATAGAAAGCTTTTCATTCTCTATGTTGGTTAGGGTGTGACTAGGGTGGGTCAGCTAGGTGCTTTATATTTCTATGTTGGCCTGGTATGGTTCCCAGTCAGAGGCAGCTAGCTGTTCATCGTTGTCTCTGATTGGGGATCATATTTAGGCAGCCATTTCCTCTTTGTGTTTTGTGGGATCTTGTTTTTGTGTAGCTACCTGTGAGCAGCCCAGAACGTCACGCTTTCTCTTCTCTTTTCTTCTCTTCCTCTTTCTCTTCTGTTTTGTTTGAGTTTATTAATTATTAAACATGTGGAATTATACGCATGCTGCGCCTTGGTCCAATCATTATAACGATCATGACAACAGGCCATATCATGCCTGCAATTAGGGTTGCAAAATTCCAAAGACAAATTCCCAGATAAAAAAAATACAGGAATCTTACAACTGGGATTTCTGAAAATCTGGGAAGTCACATTATGCTGATTGTGTTATGTAATTTCTATTGGAATCCAGTCTGAATTTTATTCATCCGCAACCTGCATTCATAATGACTGCCATTGCTAGGAACAATGTGAGCAAACTTCATAAGCCATTTAAATGGGAACAGCCATTTCAGTAACGAGTGCAAAAAGCTAACTAAATGAGTGGATTAGTTTACAAAAATCTATGTGATTTATCTTTGTGTAGCATAAGATTAATCAATCAATCACTTTAATGTACATGGAAAAACACAGATATTTAAAACATTTTAAAAAATATATATATATTCCTGCAGTAGAGCATGCTGGGTTAAAAGTTCATTTGTTATCATAACTTAACAAAAAAATGGTTGAGTTTTGAGTCAGTACCACCAAAATGTCTTGCGGTTTACAGTGCATTCCCAACCAACTGAGAACCAGGCTGCATCTTAAATGCCCCCCTATTCCCTATATAGTGCATTGCTTTTGAACAGGGCCCATAGGGAACCTGATAAGGCTCTGTTCAAAAGTAGTGCACTATATAGGGAATAGGGTGGCATTTGGGAGGCAATGGCTGAGTGTGATGAGGCCAGACCGTTGAATATTGCAGGCGAAATAAGAGAAGGCGGCAGTCTTGAAATGGGAATCCCAGAGAGAGGGACGTCCTGTCAGCCTTGTCTATGCTGGGATTATCCCAGAGAAGAGACACCGTTTTTATTGGTCTGTGTATTCTCTCTCTCTCTCTCTCGCTCGCTCTCTCTCTCTCTCAGACTTTCAGTCTAATAACTCTCGCTCTCTTTCTCTCCCTCTCTATTGAGCTCTCTTGCTGCTTTCTTTCACTCTCTCCCTTTCTCAATTTTCTGTCTCTTTTTTTTTTTTTGCACACTGTGGCCCCTCTGTCTCTGACAGCTGTCAAGGTCTCACCACTCTCCTTTCTTTTCTCTGTTCATTTTCCTCCGGCTTAAGATGTTTCCACGAAGGACAGCGTGCGACTCTGGCTGGATACAGAACGTAGTTTTATAAACAGAGCTCTATTTTCTGTGAGATGAAGGACATCACTAGGCCTTCGAAGTGAAAAAGCAGGATATGGCAATTGTGACTTTGTTTGTTACTTTTACCATTCGTTATTTTTACACTACAATAATATTAGCATTAACAAAGCCTATGTAAATGCTGCATGAGCCTCTACCATGTTAAGATGCAATTGCTGTTTATCAACGTAAAGCCAGCGTTGTAGTATATTATCTGCATTACCACACTAACGTTACCTCGTCATAATTATTAATAAACTGTGAATATTCTGCATTATACACTGTGCACAAAACATTAGGAACACCTACTCTTTCCATGACATGACTGACTAGATGAATTCAACCTGACCTACCAATTGTGACTAGTTTCAGGAGACGTTGCAAGTCACTTCACAGGAGAGGCGTTTAAACATTTATTTGAACTAGCTAACTAGTTAACATTGAACACCATTCTCTATTTCTCTCTCACACATACACACATCGCATTAATTAACTCAAAGGAATATTCTCAATTGCATACTCCTCACGTCCTCACCTCCTTCTAAAAACCCATTGGATGAGAAAGCCAGAGGCGAGAGGAAGCAAAGTGTATGCAATTGAGATTCCTCCATAGTACACACATACTCTCAGGTATACGCCTACATCTCCTCCAAATTCCCACGATGTCCTCACTCTCAAATGTGCACGGTCCACATTATCTCGCTCTGTCCGCCCGCACGCCTAGGTGGCTCGCTGGTGTTGAGCGTGGGCTCCATCATGATGCCCATCGGAGGGAGACTGATGGAGGTTGGCAGACAGGCATTTAGGGAGGTGTCCGTCTGCTCCTCACGGCGAGGCTGCGCCAGCCTCCATCCATCTCCATTACAGCTGTCCACATGGCAGTGGGCAGGGGACAGCTTCCCCAAGACAGACTGAAGACAGGGGGGAGGGAGAGAGGGGAGGAGATTCTGTCATAAACCCTGTTTCACTGCCTATGACTTATTTTCCTCCATGGTGTCGTTGTAGAACAGAAAAGGAGGAAAGAGTGCATCCACTGGGGCCCCCACTGAATGCACGTTAAGTTTTTTGCTCTACATAGCTGATTATAGTAACCAACTCATCATCAAGCATGGATGATTTGAATCAGCTGTGTAGTGTTACGACAAAAACCAAAACATGCACCCAGGGCAAAACAGACCGAAAGGACATTGCAAAATGTTCAACCATTTAAGGTTATGTACTTGCTTCCAGTTAAATCTGTCCCCTATACATTTTTAATTGATGGGGCACTATAACCTAGTTAAATTCAGTGGTATAAAGTATTTCAATAAAAATACTTTAAAGTACTAATTAAGTAGTTTTTTGGGGGTATCTGTACTTTACTCTTTATATTGTTGACACATTTTACTTCACTACATTCCTAAAGAAAATAATGTACTTTTTAATCCATACATTTTCCCTGACATCCAAAAGTACTAGTTACATGTTGAATGCTTAGCAGGACAGGAAAATGGTCCAATTCACACACTTATCAAGAGATCAAGTAGTCATCCCTACCGCCTCTGATCTGGCAGACACACCAAACACAAATGCATTGTTTGTAAATTACGTGTGTTGGAGTGTAGCCCTGACTATCCATGCATTTTAAAAACAACACAATGGTGCCGTCTAGTTTGCTTTACATGAGGAATTTGAAATTATTTATACTTTAACTTTTGATACTTTAGTGTATTCTAGCAATTACATTTACTTTTGATACTTAAGTGTATTTAGAACCAAATACTTTTAGACTTTAACTCAAGTAGCATTTTACTGGGTGACTTTTACTTGAGTAACTTTCTATTAAGGTATCAATACTTTTACTCAAGTATGACGACTGGGTACTTTTTCCACCGCTGGTTAAATTGGTACAGCATTCTAACTCACGGGTGCAACAAATATAGCCTCTTACAAGGCACACCTCAAAATATGTTAAGTCAGAAACAACAATACCATGCACCCACTAGTGGTCAAAAGGTTTTTGTCACTCTAAAGATATGGTATAGTACTGCATTCTGTGGGGTGGAATTACAGTACCCTTCGAAATACAGTAATCATTTCCCTTCCCGCTAACGTTTCCCACAATGTACCATCATTTACAGTATCCTGCAGTTATATGTTTCAGAGTATTTTACTGTTGATAAGACAAAAACATATCGTATAATGTACAGTTTTCTGATATAGTGTGTTTGCTGAGTCAAATACAGTGGTTGACTCCCTTACTAAGGAGATTTGAATGATTAATGTGTCTTTTCCCTCATACACAATGCATGCCTACCCATAAAGATGCAGAGACGTTAAGTCTATTGGTTCATTATACCACAAATATGCTAATTGCCATTAGTTTGATGGGATTAATGAACATCTCAGTGTGATAATCTTCTGGGAGAAAGTGTTGACAAAACAGACATAGTAAATCACTCTAAATGATCTGTTTGTGGGGCTCGTTGATAGCTTGTTACCGCGGTGATGCGGTTGTTTTCATCAGCATCAGCATTTCCTCTGCGACAATAATGATCACTTTGGACGAGGAGGGGAAAATGAAAAAAACAAAACGTTTTTGCAATGATAAACGGCCTGATGATACACCCTCAAGGCAAACACCCCTGCTCTCCACTCTCCGTCACAGTCATGTGTTGGCGATGGGTAACGATTGCGATGCCAGCCCAAAGTGGTGTGTGTGTGAACCTTTCTGCGTGTGTGTGAACCTTTCTGCGTGTGTGTGTGCAATACCAGCTCAGAGAGGTGTGCGTGTTTGTGCATGTACATTCCTGTGTGTGTTGTGTGCATGTTCGTGTGTGTACGTTCCTGTGTGCGTGTGTTTGTTTGTTTGTGTTTGTGTTTGTGTTTGTGTTTGTGTTTGTGTGTCTGTGAGTGAGTGAGTGAGTGAAGGGATGGGGGAAATGGTCTTCAAACTGGGCCGTCTTCCAGTCACTCTGCCTCATTACATCCATATTTTTCCCTCGGCAGCACCGCTGGAACTAAATTTCCCCTTAGTTACATCTAGAAAAGCTTACGGAGACAGCCACTGTGTCTCCTGACACCAAAGGTCAAATTTTTGGGGGGAAATACTTAATCCGACACCTTCCATCACATCAGCATGGGTGCGTTGATCTGCTGCATCGGAAACACTGGCTTGGGAGATGCTGAAATCCAAGTCTGGTGTTTGAGCTGGAATTATCGTAGTAACATTTTTTAATGTTGAAAGTATTTGCTCTAAACTCTTCTAAAAAGTCAAATTAAAAGAGGTATAACAAGGCCTGAAGTTCGATCTCCTTCCTCATATGAGCGCCCTGTCAGACTAACCTTTGACCTATGATGCAGTTCCTGTTGAGTCAGGAAGTGACTCAGGCTGGCAATTTCCTCACAAGAATGTGCAAGAAATAACAAACTAATTTAAAATCTTCAGCACTGCTTCAATGATTTTATTATGAGGCAAATATTGAACCACAGTTTAGCAAACTGGTTGAAGAATCATGACTCAAAATTTGACCAGCTGTAACAGCTGATACTCCCGAGTTAAACCCCCTCCCCAAAAAATAAAAAATAAATAAAAATAATAATAATAATAATAATAATAATTATATATATACAGGCCTTGAGTGCCTTGAGTGAAATTTGGAGCAAAATAATTTGGGCACACAAGCAGAGTCCTTGCTTATGAGCCTCCCAAGCCAGTGTTTCCTTGTGTTCTGACAGTCAAAATACACTCTCCTTATTTACTCAGAAAAGCTCCCTGAGAGGCAGGCATCCCAAGTTTTCCAATTAGCCAAATTAGCAAATCATTAATAATGAGTTGCGATGACAACATCAGAGAGTGGGTCATCATAGTAATAGGATGGAGACTCACCTACTGTAAGTACCATCAATCAAACAGATTGTTTGACAGACACCTTGTAGTACTGTATTGCGTATATTTGATAGGATAGAACATGACAGTCTTTGAGGAGGAATAGCCTGTTGACAGTGGTTTAGTTAATTGACGTGATGGGAGAAGAGTTGGAAAAGGTATAGAGAGACAGAGAGGCCCCTAGAGCAAGGTGGAGGAACTGTCTATGTTGAAATATTCAACACACTTTGCAGTGGAAATTTTTGCATTTAAATCTTGGTGGGGCAAACCAAAGAATGTGGGATGCATGCCAGCAAAGCCACAACAGTAAACAATACAGTAATTGCACTATAATGGTGACAAACGGTGCCCACAAGCTGATAGGGCCTACATAAAGCTGTTAGAACAGCAGCGTCCCAACAGCTTACCACTGCTACACCTTTCTGAGCCTTATCTAGCAGCAAACCAGTTCATTCAGCCTCATTTACTACCTTTGGTCACACCCTGATTTGTTTCACCTGTCTTTGTGATTGTCTCCACCCACCTCCAGGTGTCGCCTATCTTCCCCATTATCCCCTGTATAATTATACCTGTGTTCTCTGTTCGTCTGTTGCTAGTGCATCTTGTTTTGTCAAGTCAACCAGCGGTTTTGCCTCGGCTTGTCTCAGCCTCTCTTTTTCCTCATCCTCCTGGTTTTGACCCTTGCCTGTCCTGACTCTGAGCCTGCCTGCCTTACCACTCTGCCTGACCCTAAACCTGCCTGCACCTTTGCCCCACCTCTGGATTATTGACCTCTGCCTACCCTGATCCTGAGCCTGCCTGCCGTCCGGTACCCCACTTCTGGTTAACTGATCCTTTCCTGCCTTGACCTGTCTATTACTTGCCCCTGTTGGATTATGAAACCATTGTTAATTCGACGTTGTCTGCATCTGGGTCTTACCTTCACACATGATAGGGGGGAAAAAGATTAAACATGTCAGTGATCTTCAGGTCATAGCCCTAGAAAGTGGCACAAGTTCCGAATTTACAGTTCATAGTTGGATAAAGTTCAAAGTCAGATTACAGTAGTTGTTTTTTTCAATTTAAACTAGGAAAAGAGACCCTTAATCTTAGACCTGGGACCACACATTATAGCCTGAGTCGTATCTCGTTTTTTCCTGAGTTCCCAGTTGTCGTGAACTCACAAAAGTCAGATTATGCAGTTCTGAGTTTAGTTGTTTTGAGGGCAAAACAAGTCATGCTTCATTGACAGCATGGCCAATGTTTATCAATTCTGGCCACACCAGATACTGACTTTTACTTTTGATTTTGACCCACCCTTTGTTCAGGGACACATTATTCCATTTCTGTTAGTCACATGTCTTTGGAACTTGTTCATTTTATGTCTGTTGTTATACAAATATTAACACATGTTAAGTTTGCTGCTCCAGTTTCAAAAATGCTGTTTTCAACTCTCTAGAGACAGCAGGAGCGGTAGAGATACTCTCAATAACACACCCTTCTGATCATTTATGTTGATGTTCTGGCACAGCCAGAAGAGGACTGGCCACCCCAGTGAGTGAATGATCTCAATCACATTGAGCACGTCTGGGACCTGTTGGATCGGAGGGTGAGGGCTAGGGCCATTTTTGGAAGAGTTTCACAGCAAGATCTGCAAATCTGGTGCAGTCCATGAGGAGAAGATGCACTGCAGTACCAGATACTGACTTTTACTTTTGATTTTGACCCACCCTTTGTTCAGGGACACATTATTCCATTTCTGTTAGTCACATGAGTTTAGTATCTTAAATATACTGTGTGAACACCTATGGTCTTCCATAAAAATGCACCCTATGTATATGTTTTTTTTTTCTTCAGATATTAGGCGTATGTTGCGCAATATAATGCATTATGCACAGCTCATAAGGCGTTATAAATTTGCTTATAGTGCATTCTGAAGCTAGTATTCATATGAAGTGTTGCTCAACTTTCAAGTCTCTTTCCTCCACCTCTCTCTCTCTCCCCATCTACCACTCCTCACCCACTTTCTGTTCTCTTGCTCTCTCTCTTCCTCCCCACCTCTCACGCTCCCTCTTACTAATCACTACAGAAGCTTCGTCAGTGTGAGCAGCCTTTAGATTTACCCTTAGAAACCAGAGGCTGCCAGCTGGTGTGTAATCACTGTTTTAACCTCCTTTGTCATTCATCTTTGTCAGAGATTCCAGCACGGGCTCTGCCACCCATGACATCCCATCAGCTCACAACAGTTCAAGGGAGTTTGGGACAGGATGGGGGTGTTTAGTGGAGATGGGGTGAGTGGGTTGTAATGAAGGGTTAAGGGAGACATTCAGTACATTTGAGGACTTTAGGCTCTGTGGTGTGGAGGCTAGCCTTAATAAAGGCCAGGTACCACACCCTAATAGTGATTTAGTTTTTCCTTTATCAAAAACCTTTACCAGTTGAATGTATTTAGATACAAATATACTACTGTAGTATCCTTAAAGGCTTTTTAGACTTACAACTCATGAGACTTAAGTACAGTTTAGTATTTAATTGTAACTTAGAATTACATTATTTGATGCACCTGGCTTAAACTCCCTGAAGCTTTCTTAATCAGTTTTTAGGCAGACATAGGAAATAGCTACAGATAGCGGAAAGCAAACCCCCGTCTTGAGTCACTACTGCCATCTATTGGTAAACATAAATATACCAGGTCACTACATTCCCCCCCATTTAAAGCTAATAACCCAACTTAATTCCATTCTGAGCTATGCTATTTCCTTTTTTACATTGGTGTAGCTGGTGCCACCAGATCTTCACCCCTTGATGGTGAAACAAAGTCTTTTTGTGGAGACTTCACAGGAGGAGGTTGTGCCGGAATGGTGGTCTCAGGAAGTTGAGCATTGTTGGTCTCAGGTGGTTTGTCCAACTGCAACTCTGGGGAACGTTCCAATGTCCTGTCCTGCTCGTTTAAGTATTGATCCAAATCTCCAGATGGAACTGGAATTCGAGCTCGGATCTGATCCACGTGTCTCCTTAGTCTTTGTCCACTTCCAATGATCACAGTATAAGATACTGGTCCTGAGAATCCTCAATGGTAGCTGGAATCCATTTAGGACCAAACCCATGGTTTCTTGTATAGACATCATCTCCAAGTGAGAAACTTCTGAGTTTGGCTCGGGTGTCATGATTACATTTTTGATGCCATTGCTTTTTTGTATTTTCATTTTCAGGTCTGGTCTGATGAGATCCAAGGTTGACCTTAACTTCCTTGACATCAACATTTCTGCAGGTTGTAGCTTGAGGAGTAATCCTGTAGCTAAACAAGAATCTTGACACCTTTGTTTTAATGCTGGGCCCTTGAATCTTCCTCATCCCCTCCTTCAAGGTCTGAACCGCACGTTCTGCTAATCCGTTTGAAGATGGAATTCAGTGCTTGTAAAACAAGTAGCATTGTCACTAACCAACATTTGTGGCAATCCCATAACACTGAAGCTTTGTCACAACTTCTCAATCGTAGCGTACGATGTTGACGTGTTCATGTGGTAATCTTCCATCCACTTTGAATGAGAATCAATCAGCACAAGGAACATTTTTCCTAGGAAAGGTCCAGCGTAGTCCACATGTAGTCGTGTCCAGGGTTTTTCTGGCCATTCCCATGGATGTAATGGCGCGGTGGGGGGTGACATCCTGTTACTCTGACAATCTGCACAACCTAATTTTCCACATCGTGGTCCATCTTTGGCCACCAGACATATGACCTTGCTAGGCCTTTCATTCTTGACATACCTGGACGTGACTGATGCAACAAATTCAGTAGCAAACCCCGCCCTTGTGGTGGGATAACTACTCTTGGGGATAACTACCCCACAGAACACATCCACCTCGAACACTCAATGCCAAGCGGCGAGTGTAGTAAGGCATGATCTGAGGCTCGGTCACTGTAGGCCATCCTCTCAGGATAAATTCATGCACTTGCACGTCACATCCTTTGAAGTCCATTGGGCTGTGTTCACCACTGCATCATCCAACACATCGATCAGCAAAACCTGGTCATTTTCTTCTTCCTGAATGATGATTTCTGGAACGGGCAGCCTACTCAGAGCATCAGCATTCCCATGGTATCTACCTGGTTTGTAAATTATTCTGTACTCATAGGCCCTGAGCCACACAGCCCAACGTTGAACTCTTGGAGAGACCATTTGTGGTACTGGCTTTTGTTCATGGAACAGAGAGATCAGAGGCTTATGGTCGGTCACGATAGTGAATGTTCTCCCGTACAAGTACTTGTGGAATCTCTGTATTCCGAATATGACAGCCAGTCCTTCCTTGTCCAGCTGAGAGTCCTTTTTTTCCGCTGGCGTCAACGTTCTTGACATTAACCCGATAGGTTTCTCTGCACACACACAATACGATGAGGCATCACACGATAAGATGAGATCTCTGTCTGCTGAGTAGTGCACTAGCACTTCAAGTGATTTCAGTAACACCTTTGACTTTGCAAAAGCTTCTTCCTGTCTTTCTGACCATTTCCAGGCCACATCCTTCCTTAGCAGTTGATGCAGAGGAGCTAAGAGGGTAGAGAGGTTCGGGAGGAAGCGATTATAATAATTCAGTAAGCCTAGATAGGCTTTCAGCTCTGTAACGTTTGTCGGAGCTGGAGCTTCCACAACAGCCCTCACTTTAGCTTTGACAGTGTGTAACCCCTTGGCATCCACCTTGTGACCCAGGTACTGCACTTCATCAGCTAACAGTGTACACTTGCTCCTCTTTAGCCGGAGACCGGCGTCCTCCATCCTCCTCAAAACTTCACTTAAGTTTCTGAGATGTTCCTCCTTCGTGACTCCCGTGACAAGAATGTCGTCGAGGTATACCGCTACCTTGGATGTCCCCTGCAGAATTCCCTCCATAGTTCTTTGGAAGATAGCCGGTGCAGAAGACACCCCGAAACGTAAGCGTTTATAGGTAAACATCCCTCTGTGGGTGTTTATGGTCAAGTACTTCTATGAAGCTTTATCCATTAGCACTTGCTGATATGCGTGACTCATGTCCAGTTTTGTAAACTGGTGCCCTCCGGTTAACGTTGAAAGCAAATCCTCCACTTTGGGTATGGGGTACTGCTCCAGTGAGGAAACTCTATTTACAGTCAGTTTATAGTCACCGCATAATCTGATTGAACCATCTGATTTTAGTATCGGAACAACTGGTGCTGCCCACTCAGAAAACTTGACAGGTACAATTATATCCTCTGCGAAGTGTCTGTCAATTTCCACATCCACTTTAGGCTTCATGGCATATGGAACTGATCTTGGCCTATATAATCTGGGAGTAGCATCAGCAGCAACATGAATGGTAGCTTGAACCCCTTTTAATGTCCCTAGCTCTTCTTTGAAAACACACTCATGCTTTGAAAGCACCTGCTGTAGAGTCAATGTCTCTGTGGTGACATGTTTGATTTCATCCCAGTTCAATTTTATTTCCTCCAACCACCCTCTTCCTAGTAAGCTGGGGCCAGTACCTTCCACTACTAAGAGAGGCAGACTTTTCTTTTGTCCATGATATTCCCCTTGAACATCAGCAACTCCAATCACAATGATCTTCTCCCCTGTGTACATTTTGAGTTTAATGGGGTTGTCTCTCAGTTTAGGCACTTCAACGGTTTTCCACTTCCTATAGAATTGGGACCTGTTCATCAGCGTGACACTACAGCCTGTGTCTAGATCAAACAGTACCTTTAATCCATTTATTGCCATTTCCACAATGAAAGGCTTCACCTTCTTCATATTCGCCACCTGTGCACTGTACATTGAGAATGCTTGCTCTGCGTCTGCGCCCTCACTTTCACTTTCTATTACTTGATTAGAGCGGTAGATAGAGCGTCTGGAAGTATTTGGTTCTGTCCGTTCTCTTTTCTGCAGCCCGTGGCTTTTTTTTTTTATTGCGGCACGCCCTCTCAATGTGGCCTAATATCCCACATGCATAACACTTTTCGTGTTTGAATTTACAGTCAAACGCTGTGTGTTTGCCTTTGCAACGATTACAGTCTCTATTGGCTGCTGCACCATGGCTTTCCGTTGTTTGAAATTTAACGGGCTCAGAGCTGCTCTCTTTTACTGTATGGCACGCAGTTGCGCCCCTTGCCTGCAAATCCAGTGCATTTCTATTTGCGGACTCCATGGCCTGGGACAGTTTGAGTGCATTCTCAAATGTGAGATTAGGCTCTGATAACAATCTTATTTGTATCCTGTCATCATTAATCCCACACACCAACCGATCGCGTAGCATTTGCGATAATGTATTCCCATAGTTACAGTCCAATGCTAGTTTTCTCAACTCAGCCACATATTCACCCACTGATTCGGTAGGTTCTCTCATGCGTGAATCAAACTTGAATCTTTGTACTATCTCACTGGGTTTGGGATTGAAGTTATTTTTTTATAGATCGACTAAATCTATGAATGACTTTTCTCCTTGTTTATCTTGGCTCAACAGGTTTCTCATTAAACTGTACGTCTGTGCGCCGACCGACAACGCTTATGAGTATGGATTTCTGTATAGCGACATCAGTTATTTCATTAGCAGCAAAGAAATGTTCCATTATTTCACAGTACTCTTCCCATTCTTGAATTTTAGAATCAAATGGTGGTAGCGAGCCCATTGTTGCCAAAGCCATCTTTTCCGATTCTTTCTACCCTCACACAGTCAATCATTTCCTACCCTTATCCAGGGAATCAATCCTTCAGAAGCTTCCACCGCTCACTTGAGTCCCACCTAACCGCGTCGCACGCCAAACACTCCATTAAATTCATGGCAAAACAAATCCAACGCAGTTCTCCATAGTTATCCTCATTGCCAAATATGTAGTATCCTTAAAGTCTTTTTAGAGTTACAACTCATGAGACTTAAGTACAGTTTAGTATTTAATTGTAACTTAGAATTATTTTTGCACCTGGCTTAAACTACCTGAAGCTTTCTTAATCAAAGTTATATAGGCAGATATAGGAAATAGCTACGGATAGCGGAAAGCAAACCCCCATCTTGAGACACTACTGCCATCTATTGGTAAACGTAAATATACCAGGTTATGAACAATACGTTTTGTGTTAATGTTTTTCTGAGATACTGTGTTACAATATGCAAATGAGCTGACATTCATTAAATATGCACATATTTGCATACCACACAAATACTTTCTTTGGGACAGTGAAATATTTTGGTTCCATTTTGTTAAGACACTCCAGGGCTGGACTTACTCAGAGAATATTATGGATAAAACTTTTTTTATCCTTCTATCTGTAAAATAACAAAAATGGTAAATGTTATCTAGAATTTAAAAAATATCAACAATTCCCTCTGGGCAAGTCTTGAGCATATGTATAAGTATAACCACACACAATTTGGTGAATGTTTAGGCTTTTGAAGCTGAGGAAAATGAGTTAGCCTTTGGGAAGCGACTGACTTTTGGGAAATGACAGTTCAAAGCACGGAAATATTTTGTCTTTTCAATTTACCCTCTGAATGGCACAAGCCACATCTCAATGCTTAAAAATCCTTTAACTTCTCTGCTCCACTTCTTGTACACTGATTGAATTGGATTTAACAAGTGACATCAATAAGGGATCATAGCTTCCATCTGGATTCACATGCTCAGTCTGTCGTAGAAAGAGCAGGTGTTCTTAATGTTTTGTATACTCTGTACAGTACAGTTTGTTACATTCTGCATGAAATTAGCTTTAAATTGTGTAAGCTTTAAAATTATGAATACATGTCAATTTTAAAGTAGTTACAATGAATGAACTTTATGATGGTAGTATGATTAACGAAGTGAAATATACATTAATGGCACAAAATAAAAACAAATCCAATAAAATTGTTAGGCTGAAATGACATTTTTGCATCTACCTGTGGGGCCTGATCATTTGAACTTCTAGCTCAAACCCAAGTAGGTATGTCTATTGCTGGACCAATGGTGCAATTTGCACCTGCCTACCATGCTTTGCTGAACTCACAGTGCAAGTTTCACCTAATGCTATTGTCATTTGTTTTGCCAGTTCTCAGTGTATCTACCTCCAAATCGTCTACCATTAAATTCTAACTTCTCTCAAACGTTATTAGCTGTCAAGTCTACTCCTTTGCATTTTATTTGGAGCAACATCATTAAGAAGCAGGAACCATTAACCAGGCATAATAAGGATTAGTATGAATTCAGATTTTATAAAACCTTTTCAATATCGAGAGACAGTATTGTGATTTTAAGTAACTTTTTATTTTTGAAACAAAAACCTCTGTTTAGCCCTTTACACTTGTAACCATATATGGGTTGTAAATGGCAGATTTGGAAACGAATTAAGCACCTAAATTGGAAAGCAGTGGCTGGCTGTACAGTAACATGCTATACAGTGCATTCGGAAAGTATTCAGAGCCCTTGACTTTTTCCACATTATGTTACGTTACAGCCTTATTCTAAAATGGATGAAATAATCTACACACAATACCCGATGAGCTCAAAGCACTAAGATAAGGACCCTGGGACTAAATACCTCCCTCTGCAACTGGATTTCCGGACTTCCTGATGGGCCGCCCCCAGGTGGTAAGGGTAGGCAACACCACATCTGCAACGCTGACCCTCAAAACCGGTTCGCCTCAAGGGTGCGTGCTTAGTCCCCCCCCCCAACCCGTACTCCCTGTTCAACAACGACTGCATGGCTGAGCAAAACTCAACACCATCATTAAGTTTGCTGATGACACAACAGTGGTAGACCTGTGGTAGATGGTAGATAGTGGTAGATGGTAGATAACGTTAAGACAGCCTATAGGGAGGAGGTCAGAGACCTGGCAGTGTGGTGCCAGGCCAACAACCTCTCCCTAAATGTGAACGAGACAAAGGAGATGATCGTGGACTGCAGGAAAAGGAGGATCGAGCAGGCCCCCATTCTCATCGACGGGAATGAAGTGGAGCGAGTCGAGAGTTTCAAGTTCCTTGGTGTCCACATCACCAACAAACTATCACGGTCCAAACACACCAAGACAGATGTGAAGATGGCACGACAACATCTTTTCCCCCTCAGGAGACTGAACTATTTGGTATGGGTCCCCAGATCCTCAAAGTTCTACTACTGCATCATCAAGAGCATTCTGACCAGTTGCATCACCGCCTGGTATGGCAACTGCTCGGTATCTGACCGCAAGATGCTACAGAGTGTAGAGCGAATGGCCCAATACATCACTGGGGCCAAGCTTCCGGCCATCCAGGACATATATACCAGGCGGTGTCAGAGAAAGGCCCCAATAATTGTCAAAGATTTAAGTAACCTAGTCATAGACTGTTCTCTCTGCTACTGCATGGCAAGCGGTACCGGAGTGAAATGTCTAGGTCCAAAATTCTCCTTAACAGCTTCTACCCCCAAGCTATAAGACTGCTTAACAATTAATCACAAGGCCACCCAGACTATTTACATTGATCCACCCATTTGTTTTTACACTGCTGCTTCTCACTGTTTATTATCTGCGCATAGTCACTTTACCCCTACCTACATGTATAAATGACATCGACTAACCTGTACCCCTGCACTCGGTGCTGGTGTCCCCTGTATACAGCCTCGTTAGTGTTATGTAATTCTAATTCTATTTTTACTTTATTTTATTGAGTAAATATTTTCTTAACTCTATTTCTTGAACTGCACTTTTGGTTAAGGGCTTCAAGTAAGCATTGTATTCATTGTACCTGTTGTATTCAACGCATGTGACAAATAAATATGATTTGAAAATGTGATTTGATTAACTTGTTTATCCACTTGTCATTCAGACAAGGTGACTGAAAATACTATTGTGTTGTTTGATGCCAGAAACCACTTTATAAAATAACATGTATTATTATTCCCAACCATTATTGCAGAGAATCGGACAAGTTATGCTACCCTATGCCTTTTGGCTACTTAGCTAATTCAAGACAGTCTCAAAATGCAAAACTGCCTCTTTAAGAAGAAAAGCTCTTTACCTTACTGGCTTTCAAAGATGTCTAGAAATGTGCACGTTTTGTGCTCCTGTAGGAAGCAATCTCTCAAATATTGCTCACTACAAATGATATATAACTGGGCTAATAACTCACTAACTAGCAAAAGATATTATCAAAATGTGCACACGTGGCTTCATGCAGCTCTCACTTTGATCTGAAAACAAGCACATCTTCTCAAGACCACTCATTTTGTAAACAGTCCAGTTCGAAGTAAATGGCACAAATATATATATGGCAATGATATATTTGCATATAGGCCTACTGCAGCTCTTATTGGATATGCCACACTGGGCTTTCTAGAGTTCTGACTGAGTCCTGGTATCAATGCAATAGAAACCTACTCCAGTGCGTTCTGCCTAACCAAAATCTCTTACATAGTTAGTTTTGCATACGAAGTCTTGCAGAGTTGTTTTTGTTTCGGTCTGTTGCATTGAAAGTGGCTAATATTGCATTGATTCGATCGCAATAGCCACAGTAAAGGGAAACGTTGATAGTGTTAACAAGGAAAACTCTAGAAAGTTGAGTGAAGCTTAACATTTCTCCAGTGTGGTGCAGTGGTCTAATGCACTGCATCTCATTGCAAGAGGTGTCACTATAGTTTCTGGTTCGAATCCAGGCTGTTTCACATCCAGATGTGATTGGGAGTCCCAAAGGACTGTGCACAATTGGCCCAGCGTTGTCTGGGTTTGGCTGGGGTAGGCCATCATTGTAAATTAGAATTTGTTCTTAACTGACTTACCTAGTTAAATAAAGGTTAAACCCTTTTTGAGGGAATCTTGTGCTTCTCTCTGTGGTCGGAGCAGCTGTCCCAAGGAGCTGAAAGGCAGGTTCTCTCAGGTTGCACATTGCTCATGAATCCATTTTATCCACACCAAAATTACCATATGTGTTTCTGAATTTCTTTGTGAAAGCCGAACACTGTAAGATTAGATTGAATAATTTAGCTAGAAATGTTGGCGATAGAACAAGCATTCAAATTATTCCCACCTGAACCAAATTGTGATTTATACTGTAATGGACCGTTTTTGAATTGCATAGACGAAAAAAGTAATTGTGTAAAGGCAGGGATGCAGGGCTGTGTTCCAAACAAAACAACTACAAGTGTTGTTGCTCTAGTTCCTCAACGGAGAGCTAAGAAAACATATAGTTGAAGATTCTTCTTTGAGTCGTGAAAGCGCATTGAAATGATCAAAATTACTTAGGAACTGCGCACACTTTGGAGAGGTGTGTGGCCTCTTGGAGACACTCATTCAAACCCTTGTCATTTTTTTGTCTTACGTTGCACCTACCCCATATTTTCCAATAATTTTCTTATCATCATCAGTATTTTCAGATTAATGCGGCAAAAAGTACAGTAAATTTAAAATGCACATGTCATCAACAGTGTAATGTTTGGTTTCAGTCTTGTGTCAGGTAAACAAACTGTTGTGTCCTCATCTTTAGGATAATAACACCATAATCTCCAAACACTTTCCTTTTATTTGCTACCATGGTTATGCATATGCTTTCCATATCTTTAAATTTAGCCCTATCCATATTGGCCAATTCCCACAAGTGTAAGGGGTAACATTCCTTTCACAGTTGCTCCACAGGATCTAAGCGAGTTAATTACATGGTGTATCAGTGCTGTTCCAGATTGACCTCTTACAGGAAACTCCGAAACCTGTTTAAAACAGTCCTGTTCAGCATTGTGCACTCTCTTCAGTAGCCTTAATTAAGAGAGCTCGTTAGAATTCTCAAAACGCTCAATTAGTGCAGACGTCTTTGATGACCCTCTGTGATTAGAAAAATAAAGAAAAAGAGAAAAAAAAGAAAGAAACACAGCTGTAATTGTGCATATACCATCCATTCAAGTTCACAGTCACCGTTATTGCTCCAGACCGCCTTAAAAACGCCTCCCACTACCCTACTTACATCTATTGGACAACGCCATTGCATCCAATCTTTAGACTATTATAGAAATCCTCTCTGCAGTCAGTGTATTAATCTGTCTGTCAGGAGCCGTCTCTGGTGCTCCTCTCAATCATTGCAATGTTACACTAATTAAAGGCCTCCACATGCAGTCCTGTAGCTAGACGCCCAACAAAGACGTCATCATCACAAAGGCACTGGATCAATGGGAGATAGTAGATCAATCTGACTGCATTATTAGACAGACAGACTGGGGGATTAAGTAATCGAAGTCACCATCATCCATCTGCAGGCGTCGTAATTTTGTCATCATCTGTCGTGAGATTGCATATTTCATCATCACACGAACAAACGATTAGCTTTCGCAGCCTGGTTCCCAACATGTCGATGGTACGTCTGTTTTCAAAGTAAATTAGCATCATTAGTCACGATTACCCTTCTCGAGTCTCTCTGCGACAAGCGGACACGTCCCATTAATTTCAGTTGTTTTTTATTTACTCGTCATCTTCTTGTGACTAGTTTGCAACCGAGGACTCATTAACTAATAAAATGAACTGACGCCAGGGACTGATTGGCAGCTCCAAATGAAAAACTGGCTCTGGCGATTGTGTGAAACCCCGGGGCAGTATAATTTTTTATCTCTGGCACCGCCTTGTTTATTAAGATGGACGTTTCCTGTTGATTGTCATGATTTATTCTATTTAGGCACAGAGCATTTCATTTATTTTTAATCAGCATTGTCTGTAAAAGTTAAAAACCACTACTAAAGAATGCCCACTTGGTTAGGCTGAGGTAATGGCAGTATTATCAGTTCACAGGTGTCATGCTTTTACTATATGGTCATAAAATATTACACGCATTAGGACAATAATGGCTCAATCATTATAAATGAAAGAACAGTGCCTTGGCTGTCAGAGACTGTTGGTTTAGTCGTGGTTATCACCAACTCCAGGGTGATACACTTCAAAAGGCGCACAGATGCTCAACAGAGGAATAAACGGGCACAAAAGGAATGAAACATTCTCTTTGTTGTCTTTGATGGCACTTTCTTGCAAGTCAGAATGACCATGTGAAATTAAAACAAACACATTCTCACTGTGTGTGCCGAGTACAGACCTTGAGGGTTCAACTGTGGGTCTGACTGACTGAAATACTCTCAAGACCGTCATGGGTAGTGTGGCATTTTCTGGCACCTGGTTTTCTGAACCGAGAATTCATTCTGGATCCAATACCGAGGGTCGATGGCCGAACTTCGGATGAGATGGAGTTTTATCAGGTTAAAGAGAAAAATAAAGGCAGAGAGAGTGTGAGAGTGAGAGAGAGGAAGACAGCGAAGTAGAGAGAGAGAGATTACAATAACAATAGCAATAATAGAGTTCACCACATGGTGCAATTATTATTTCAAAACTATTCTTTCTCACCCCTCAGAGCACTCCCCACTGGGCACACCACATCATTTCAACATGGATAACTGAGCAATATTTCGTTGAGATGTTTATCAATGATATTACAACCTTCAGTTGAAGTCGGAAGTTTATACATACTTAGGTTGGAGTCCTTAAAACTTGTTTTTCAACCACTCCACAAATTTCCTGTTAACAAACTATAGTTTTGGCAAGTTGGTTACGACATCTACTGGGTGCATGACACAAGTCATTTTTCAAACAACTGTTTACAGACCTATTATTTAACTTATTATCCATTGCATCACAATTCCAGTGGGTCAGACGTTTACATACACGGTGTTGACTGTGCCTTTTAACAGCTTGGAAAGTTGTCTGATTGACTCAGATGATGTGAATTAGTCTATTGGAGGTGTACATGTGGATGTATTTCAAGGCCTACCTTCAACCTCAGTGCCTCTTTGCTTGAAATTTGGGAAAATAAAAAGAAATCAGTCAAGACCTCAGAAAAAAAATTGTAGACCTCCACAAGTCTGGTTCATCCATGGGAGCAATTTCCAAAGAGTATGCAAGTATAAACACCATGGGACCACGCAGCCGTCATACTGCTTAGGAAGGAGACGCATTCTGTCTCCTAGAGATTAATGTAATTATATGTGAAAAGTGCAAATCAATCCCAAGAGAGCAGCAAAGGACCTTGTGAAGATGCTGGAGGAAACAGGTACAAAAGTATCTGTATCCACAGTAAAATGAGTCCTATATCGACATGAAAAGCCACTGCTCCAATATCACCATAAACCAGACTACGGTTTGTAGCTGCACATGGGGACAAAGATCGTACTTTTTGGAGAAATGTCCTCTGGTCTGATGAAACAAATATGGAACTGTTTGGCCATAATGACCATCGTTATGTTTGGAGGAAAAAGGAGGAGGCTTGCAAGCCGAAGAACACCATCCCAACCGTGAAGCATGAGGATGGCAGCATCATGTTGTGGGGGTGCTTTGCTGCAGGAGGAACTGGTGCACTTCACAAAATAGATGGCTTCATGAGAAAGGAACATTACGTGGATATTTTGACATCAAGACATCAGTCAGGAAGATAAAGCTTGGTCGCTTCCACACAACTGAACCAATCGTCGACCGCAGGAGCCTCGGTCTCACTCTGATGCCACTGTGCCAGAACCGGCTGGTACCACGATACACACTGAAAGGGGGAGAGGTTAGTGTAGGAGTGGTGGAGCAAGTTCTGTGCCATCTCTTCCCAGGGCACGAATGCCGCCCACTCCCCCGACCGGTCCTTGCAATAGGACTGCAGAAACCTGCGCACATCCTGGTTCACTCTCTCCACCTGCCCATTACTCTCTGGGTGATCGAGAGGCTAATCGAGACCCCCAGACGTTCCATGTACGCCTTCCAGACCCTAGACGTGAACTGGGGACCTCAATCAGACGATTTTTCCTCAGGCACCCCGTAGTGCCGGAAGACGTGTGTAAACAGGGCCTCCGCAGTTTGTAGGGCCGTAGGGAGACCAGGAAGAGGGACGAGATGACAGGAGTTAGAGAAACGATCCACATAGACCAGGATCGTGATGTTTCCCTGTGAGGGAGGAAGATCTGTTAGAAAATCCACCAACAGGTGTGACCAAGGCCATTGTGGAACGGGTAAGGGATGTAGCTTACCTCTGGGCAGGTGTCTAGGAGCCCTACACTGAGCGCACACCGAGCAGGAGGAACAATAAACCCCCACGTCCCGAGCCAAGGTGGGCCACCAGTACTTCCCAGTCAGACAGTGCACAGTCCGACCGATCCCTGGATGACCAGAGGAGGGTGATGTGTGGGCCCAATAGATCTGGTCACGGACAGCAGACGGAATGTACTGATCCCCGAAGGGACACTGGAGGGGAGCCTGCTCAATGTCCGCGTCCAGCTCCCACACGACCGGCGCATCCAGGCAGGAGGCCGGAAGAATGGTAGTCTGATCCATGGGCCGCTTCTCTGTGTCATACAGCCGGGACAGTGCGTCTGCCTTCACATTCTGGGAACCTGGTCTGTAGGACAAGTTAAACACAAAACGGGTAAAGAACAATGCCCACCTTGCCTGACGAGGATTCAGTCTCCTAGCTGCCCGGATGTACTCCAGGTTGCGGTGGTCAGTCCAGATTTGGAAAGGGTGTTAGCCCCCTCAAGCCAATGTCTCCATGCCTTCAAAGCTTTAACCACAGGCAACAGCTCCCGGTCCCCAACATCATAGTTCCGCTCTGCCGGGCTGAGCTTCTTCGAGAAGAAATCACAGGGGCGGAGCTTCGGTGGCGTGCCCGAGCACTGAGAGAGCACTGCTCTGATCCCAGCCTCAAACGTGTCCACCTCCACTATGAATGCCAAGAGGGGTTCCGGATCGGCCAGCACAGGACCCGAGGTAAACAGAGCTCTTAGGTGCCCAAAAGCCCTGTCCACCTCAACCGACCACTGCAGACGTACAGGACCCCCCTTCAGCAGTGAGGTAATGGGAGCAGCCACCTGGCCAAAACCCCAGATAAATCTCCGGTAGTAATTGGCAAACCCTAAAAATCTCTGCACCTTCTTTACCGTGGTGGGAGTCGGCCAATTATGCACGGCTGCAATGCGGTCACTCTCCATCTCCACCCCTGATGTGGAAATGCAATACCCTAGGAAGGAGACGGCCTACTGAAAGAACAGGCATTTCTCAGCCTTGACGTGCAGGTCTTGCTCCAACAGTCGTCCAAGTACCTTGCGCACCAAGGACACATGCTCGGCGCATGTAGCGGAGTGTATCAGAATGTCATTGATATACACCACTACCCCCTGCCCATGCAGGTCCCTGAAAATCTTGTCTACGAAGGATTGGTCGACTGATGGTGCATTCTTCAACCCGTACGGCATGACGTCATAATGCCCTGAGGTGGTACTAAATGCCGTCTTCCACTTGTCTGTGCGTACAATCTACACCAGATTGTACGCACTCCTGAGATCCAGTTTAGTGAAGAAGCGTGCCCTGTGCATTGACTCGATTGCCTGTACCTCACCGTGATCTGATTTAGACCTCTATAGTCAATGCACGGTTCAGACCTCCATCCTTCTTCTTCACAAAAAAGAAACTCGAGGAGGCGGGTGATGTGGAGGACTGACTGTACCCCTGACGCAGGGATTCGGAGACATATGTCTCCATATCCACCGTCTTTGCTTGCGACAGGGGATAAACATGACTCCTGGGAAGTGCAGTGCATACCAGGAGATTTATCGCACAATCCCTTCGTCGATGGGTTGGTAATTGAGTCGCCTTCTTTTTACAGAAGGCGAGAGCCAAATCGGCATATTCTGGGGGAATGCGCACGGCGGAGACCTAGTCTGGACTTTCCACCGTGGTAGCATCAACGGAAACCCCTACACACCTCCCCGAGCACTCTCGCAGCCACCCCGTGATAACCCTCTGTTGCCAGGAAATGGTGAGGTTATGATGAGCCAACCAGGGAAGGCCTAGTTCCAAGCTCTGAATCGACGAGTGCCTTACGCTGAGAATGCGGGGAGAACTCAGGGAAACAAACATATACAAACAGGTGGACAACCGAGGACTCTGGATGAGAGTGGTGCAGACTCACCTGGGGTGACGCCAGAGTGACCCTGCCTGGTGCCTCGAATCCCAGAGGGACCAACACGGCACCGATCATCAGTGAGCCCTCTGCGGCCACAGATGGTGCACGTGAAGGCCCCTCTTCCAGCCTCCCTACGTGCAGCCCCTCCCAACTCCATGGGCACCAGAGCGGGAGTGCTGGGAGATGGAACCAACAGAGCCCCCTCAGGACGGCCACGGATGACCAGCAGGTTATCCAACTGGATGGACAGATCCACCAGTTGGTCAAAGGTGATGGTGGCATCCCTGCAGGCCAACTCCCCTCGGACGTCCTCATGCAGGCTGCATCGATAGTGGTCGATGAGGGCCCTGTCGTTCCATCCTGATCCTGCGGCCAAGGTCCGGAACTCTAGCGCAAACTCCTGTGTGCTCCTCGTCCCCTGGCTCAAATGGAAGAGTCGTTCCCCGAAGTGGTCCAACGCCGCATCTTCCTCTCTCCACACAGCGTTTGCCCACTCCAGAGCTCTCCCTGAGAGGCATGAGATAAGGGCGGATACTCTCTCCCTTCATGAGGAAGCTGGGTGAATGGTGGCCAGGTATAGGTCCAGATGTAAAAGGAACCCCTGCGGCCGTCCCATCATACTCTCTGGGAAGAGAGAGACGCATCCCACCGGAGCTGGATCCAGACGGTTTTGGTAGAGGTAAACCCGGTTGCGCTGGTCGAGGCTCTGGAGAGACTTCCTGTCTCTCCCAGCGGTCCATGGTCTGGAAACCGCGATCCATCATGGCACCGAGATGATGTAGCATTGCCGGGTGTTCCTGGACGCGCTCCTCGACTCCTCTGACCTGCTCCTGCAGACTCCGTGGTAGATGCAAGATTCTGTCAGATGTGTGCGTACTGGTAGCGAAGTCAGGTGCAGGAGAGCAGAGATTTGTGAACAGGCGCACACATTATTTAGGCAAAAGTGCCAAACGCGCAGAACAGTCACAAGAATTATGTTTAACAATAAACATCTTCGTGAAAAATAACAAGGAAACAACAATACACACATAACACAAACAATCTTACATAAAGACACGATGGGGAAAAGAGGAATAAATACATGTAGATTGATTGGGGATTTAAAACCAGGTGTGCAGGGAACAGCGTTTGGTTAACAACACAACCAAATATCAAGATTTAAAGGAGATTAATCTACTGCTTGGATCCTGTTCTTTAACTTTTTTTGTTGTTGAATTGCACCCCCACAATCTTGTCTCCTCACTGCAACAACCCAACAGGCTTGGGAGAGGAATCATGCGTCCTACGAAACATGACCCGCTTAAGTGCACTCCTGACACCTATGTGTCAGATGAAACACCACCTGCAGGCACCGGGCCCGCCACAGGGAGTTGCTAGAGCGCAATGAGCCAAGTAAAGCCCCACCGGACAAACCCTCCCCTAACCCAGACAACACTGAGCCAATTGTGTACCGTCCTATGGGACTCCCAGCCACAGCCATTTGTGGCACAGCCCAGGAATTAACCCAGGTCTGTAGTAACTCCTCTAGCACTGTGATGCAGTGCCTTAGACCACTGTGCCACTTGTTGAGGCCCTCATTCCTTATCTTTTAGTTGTGGTTTAGTTGGAGACATTAATCCAACATATCATTTCGACAAGTTAACAGGCTATTCATTTGATTTCAAAAGTGATATTGAATTGTGTTATTGAAATATCAACATTTGAAAGAGATTCATCTTCTGCTTGGTTAGTTCAATCTGTGCCACTGACTTCCAGTTTGTCTACAAATTAATAATTGATATGTTGGATTTACATCTCCATCTCAACCAAAAGAGTGCCTTCAGAAAGTATTCATGAATACATGAATATTAACATTTTCTGAAGGCATTTTCTGTAGATTGTTGGTAAAATGATGGACTGTCGTTTCTCTTTGCTTAGTCAAGCTGTTCATGCCATAATTTGGTCTTGGTCTTTTTCAAAATAGGGCTATGTTCTGTATACCACCCCTAACTTGTCACAACACAACTGATTGGCTCAAACACATAACCTCTTGAAGCTAGGGGGCACTATTTTTATTTTTGGAAAAATAACGTTTCCAAAGTAAACGGCCTATTTCTCAGGAACAGATGCTAGAATATGCATATACAGTGGGGCAAAAAAAGTATTTTGTGAGCCACCAATTGTGCAAGTTCTCCCACTTACAAATATGAGAGAGGCCTGTAATTTTCATCATAGGTACACTTCAACTATGACAGACAAAATGAGAGAAAAAAAATCCAGAAAATCACATTGTAGGATTTTTTATGAATTTATTTGCAAATTATGTTGGAAAATAAGTATTTGGTCACCTACAAACAAGCAAGATTTCTGGCTCTCACAGACCTGTAACTTCTTCTTTAAGAGGCTCCTCTGTCCTCCGCTCGTTACCTGTATTAATGGCACCTGTTTGAACTTGTTATCAGTATAAAAGACACCCGTCCACAACCTCAAACAGTCACACTCCAAACTCCACTATGGCCAAGACCGAAGAGCTGTCAAAGGACACCAGAAACAAAATTGTAGACCTGCACAAGGCTGGGAAGACTGAATCTGCAATAGGTAAGCAGCTTGGTTTGAAGAAATCAACTGTGGGAGCAATTATTAAGAAATGGAAGACATACAAGACCACTGATAATCTCCCTCGATCTGGGGCTCCACGCAAGAACTCACCCCGTGGGGTCAAAATGATCACAAGAACGGTGAGCAAAAATCCCAGAACCACATGGGGGGACCTAGTGAATGACCTGCAGAGCGCGGGGACCAAAATAACAAAGCCTACCATCAGTAACACACTACGCCGCCAGGGACTCAAATCCTGCAGTGCCAGACGTGTCCCCCTGCTTAAGCCAGTACATGTCCAGGCCCGTCTGAAGTTTGCTAGAGAGCATTTGGATGATCCAGAAGAAGATTGGGAGAATGTCATATGGTCAGATGAAACCAAAATATAACTTTTTGGTAAAAACTCAACTCGTCTTGTTTGAAGGACAAAGAATGCTGAGTTGCATCCAAAGAACACCATACCTACTGTGAAGCATGTGGTTGGAAACATGCTTTGGGACTGTTTTTCTGCAAAGGGACCAGGATGACTGATCCGTGTAAAGGAAAGAATGAATGGGGACATGTATCGTGAGATTTTGTGTGAAAACCTCCTTCCATCAGCAAGGACATTGAAGATGAAACGTGGCTTGGTCTTTCAGCATGACAATGATCCAAAATACCCGCAACAGTGTGTGAAAACTTTGTGAAGACATACAGAAAACTTTTGACCTCTGTCATTGCCAACAAAGGCTAAATAACAAAGTATTGAGATAAACTTTTGTTATTGACCAAATACTTATTTTCCACCATAATTTGTAAATAAATTCATTACAAATCCTACAATGTGATTTTCTGGAATTTGTTTTCTCATTTTGTCTGTCATAGTTGAAGTGTACCTTTGATGAAAATTACAGGCCTCTCTCATCTTTTTAAGTGGGAGAACTTGCACAATTGGTGGCTGATTAAATACTTTTTTGCCCCACTGTAATTGACAGCTTAGGATATAAAACACTCTAAAGTAACCAAAACTGTAAAAATATTGTCTGTAAATATAACAGAACTGATATTGCAGGCGAAAAGCCTAAGAAAAATCCAATCAGAAGTGACTCATATTTTGAAACCGTTGTGTTCCTATGCATTCCTATTGGCCATTGAAAGGGATATAAACCAGATTCCTTTTTCTACGTATTCCCTAAGGTGTCTACAGCCTTTAGACGTAGTTTCACGCCTTTATGTTGAAGAATGAGCGTAAGGACCACATTGCTTAAGTGGCCAGCTGAGGGCTCTCAGAGTGATTCCTGCGTTAAAGACAGAGGTTGCCATTCTTCCTCTCGGTCCTACTGAAAAGCCAATTGTCACGGTTGATATATTATCGAAAAGATATTTGAAAAACACCTTGAGGATTGATTATAAAAAACGTTTGCCATGTTTTAGTCGATATTATGGATATCATTTTTTTTTTGCGTTGTCGTTACCGCTATTTCCGGTGGATTTCTCAACATAACGTGACAAACAAACGGAGGTATTTTGAGTATAAAAATAATCTTTATGGAACAAAAGGAACATTTGCTGTCTAACTGGGAGTCTTGTCAGTGAAAACATCCGAAGATCATCAAAGGTAAACAATTAATTTGATTGCTTTTCTGATTTTCGTGACCAAGCTTCCTGCTGCTAGCTGGACATAATGCTATGCTAGGCTATCGATAAACTTACACAGACATCGTGCAGACATCCCCGTGGTGCTAGGGAGAAGGTCAATTCCACAGTCATAGGATCGGTGCGGCAGAAGCGATGTGGCCTGGACCTTGCTGAACACCTCCCGGAGGTCCTGGTACTCCGCGGCAATGGCGTAGAGGTCCGAGGCACCTTCCGAGCCCCCAGGAAGACATCCCAGGGCAGGTTGTGTTGACTTAAGGCAATGGCTTTGGCAGAACGGGCTCCAGCCCATGATGGCACCAGTAGACTAGTTAATGAGGGGATTGTGTTGTTGGAGCCAGGAGAATCCCAATACCATGGGAATCAGAGGGGACTTGATGAGAAGGAACTGGAAAGCCTCACAGTGGTTCCCTGTGGAGTTGTGGGTGACTCGGCCTGTAGAGCACCCATCCAATCCAGCGCACGAACGTCAATGGGAATGGAGGAGGGCTGAGTGGGGATGTTCAGTTCGGACGCAGGGTAACATTCAAAAACTCTTGTCGGCCCCAGATTCAACAAGAACCCGGAGAGATTTGGACTGGTCACCCCCACAGCAGGATGGCATGAAAAGGGGTGCGAGCAGGGGAACCGGTGAGCCTGGATTCTTTTGAGGACAAGAGGACACGAAATTACCAAGAATCCTGCAATACAGACATCTCTTCACGTCGATCCTGTATTGCCATTCCGCTGGCGGCTCTGCCTAGGCCAGCTCTGCCTAGTGGCATAGGCTCAGGAAGTGCTGACTCGGCCATCTTCGGCAGGCTTGGGGCAGGTCGTAAAGCCTTGGTTCCTCTCGGCAACGAGACCGTTGTGAGCTTCCGGGTTCACTCAGAGGCAAGGTGGGATCCCTAGGCGTGCGAGCAAAATTAAATTTAATTTCCCTTCATTTCGGATGGTCAAAGCGATGAGGAAATCGAGATCCGTAGGTAACTCCCGAGCAGCAAGCTCGTCCTTGACCTCCTACGAGACGCAAACTTTATAGAACATAGGCATGTCTTATAGGGGCAGAAAGCTTAAATTCTTGTTAATCTAACTGCACTGTCCAATTTACAGGAGCTATTACAGTGAAAAAAAGACCATGCCATTGTTTGAGGAGAGTTCACACCAACAAAAAACTTTTATAACGGCAACTGGTTTGATACATTCACCTCTGAAGGTAAATAATGTACTTACATTCAGTAATCTTGCTCTGATTCGGCATCCTGAGGGTCCCAGAGATAAAATGTAGCAGAGTTTTGATTGATAAAATCTATTTTTATATTCAAATGTAGAAACTGTGTTCTACAATTTGAACCCCTGCTGTCTCTGGCTCCACACCCACCCTGCCTGGCCATCATGTGTGAAAGTTAGTGTATAGGTTAATGATACATCATGCATAACATTAAAAGGAGTGTACAAACTTACATTTTGTATTACCATATAATTTTTGTATGTTCTCTATAATTTGTTACATTACAATGTATGTTTCAGATTTTGTATTACCATAGAATATTTGTATGTTCGCTATAGTTTGTTACATTACAATGCATGTGCCAAATTGATAAATTTGGCACATTTGGGCAGACTTGATACAAAATATTGTACCAGTATTGCCATGCCTCATTGGATCAATCTGAAACTTTGCACATGCATTGCTACATGGGTTGCTAAAATCTAAATTGTGCCTAAACTTCAAATACAACTTTCTCTTGCATTTCAAGATGATAAAACAACTATGTAAAAAGGTACGCATGTTTTTTTGTTTGTATTATCTTTTACCAGATCTAATGTGTTATATTCTTCTACATTAATTTCACATTTCCACTAACTTCAATGTTTTTCCTTACAAATGGTATCAAGAATATGCATATCCTTGCTTCAGGTCCTTAGCTACAGGCAGTTAGTTTTGTGTATGTCATTTTGAAAAAAAGGGTATGATCCCAAGGTTGTGTCGTTAAATTTTGGCTGAGGTTGGGTCCCCAGAAGAAAGAGTTACCACTGCTGTAGAATAAACACACAGGGAGCTATTCAATAGGTTGTTATCAATAAAATAAAATGGTGCAGAGCATTCCATCGTGAATGCTGCTGACATGATAGGCTACATTGATTGATGGATAGCAGATCATGTCAATATGGTTAGTTAACGAGTAATAGGTAACTGACATTTTTATACATGACCCTAAGCATGATGGTATGTTAACTCAGGAACCAGCCCTGTGTGGAAGCACCATATAGCCAATATTTCCTATTTTGTATACCTCATTTAGTGACGTTTTTATTTTATTTTGTCAGTTAACTGTACATTTATGCAAAATAGGTTTTAATATTATACCAATATTGGCCTTTTTTTTAGGCACATTTTTTTATTTGAATTTCTGGCTCAGTTGACAGCCCTATGTATCTATTTCAGCAGTACTCTTTATAGCCTTTTAAAACACGGTGAATTACCTAAGTCCTGGTGTAGACCCATTTTGGCATATCAAAACATAAAAATAAACAATGTATTTTAATTTGGGACGGTTGGATGGTTGAAATTGCACTTCGGTACGATTCTGGGACGGTGATGAATAAAGGGCAGGTATATTCACAAGTACTCCAATGTATAAATGTTTTGAAAGTTTAAAATGAGTAAAAGTTCATGAACATTTCATAATTGTATTTCTATGTTGTTGGGTAACTAGCTAAATATTGGTGATGAGATAATATTGTATAAAAATAGTTTTATACTGAGTGATGAAATGCTAAGTTGGCTATTTTAGCTAGGCTAACGTTAGATGGCTAGCTAGCTGAACTAGCAAAACAGCTAGCCCAGTATCTGGATCTTCCCCTTTTCTGTTTCAACTGCAGTTTCAGATGAGCAGCCCTCAGTGAGTCAGTGTTCACCCTAGTGAAAAAGTAGCTAGTGCCCTTAATGAACATGCCAATGTCAAAGAGGACAAAAGTGCAGGAGTTCTGCTGAGGAATGTAAGTGATTTAATGAATCGATATGTAGCCAGTTAGCTCATCCATATATGTATATGTAATTTTACAATTCCATCCCTTTGCTTAGATTTGTGTGTATTAGGTAGTTGTTGTGAAATTGTTAGAGTACTTGTTAGATATAGCTGCACTGTCGGAACTAGAAGCACAAGCATTTCGCTACACTTGCAATAACATCTGCTAACCATGTGTATGTGACCAATAAAATTTGATTTGATTTTAACTACACTCTACTTTTCATAGACTGGCACTAAGTATTCCGCTAGCTAGCTATATCTATTGCCAGAGAGTAGATAAATAATTTAGCTAATAAAAGCAGAATGTAATTCATGTTAATAAGTTATTAAGGCCAGCCATTTTTGTCATATGATATGATGATACATGATTATGGCACGGTTCAAAGACAGGCAATAGAGTGTGAGAGAGAGCACCGCTCATGTTGAGGCAGGGAGAGGATGAACAGATCATCAGATGAGAATTTAAGTTATAAGTCACTATCAGTTCAACTCATCTTTGCTGACTGTAACCCAAGTGCTGCATTCTGTTTTCATTTAGTTGTCATAGAGGCTGCTCTTAACAATGACTCAAAGCAGATTGAACTATTTTGCCATCTGTCATATCCACCAGGATAAGCCGAACACCATAGATAGGAAAACAATATGCCCAAATGGTATTTCTGGCAGTGACAAGCATACACATGTATTTGGTGAATTTAAGTGAATTAAAACTTTAACTATGTATAAGGTTGGGGTATATCGACCAAATTATTAGTAATTTCTTAAAATATAGTTTCCCTTAAAAATTCACCAGAAACAACCAATTCACAGCTATTGACAAAAAATATATGTGGGGGCATGACCCCGGACCCCCCTGATATCCAACAGAAAGTTACGACCTTACATTGAAACAGCGTTGATTAAACTGCTTTGTGCCCAGAGGTCCAGTTCCCTCCACTTTAGGGTGTTGAGACAAGACAACCCTTCTGAGCAACTCTGAGATTGAGATGATTGACTTCATGTATTTACAGGTAAATGCCAAAATAATGGAAACAGTTGAGTAAATGAGGGATACACATTATTTTATAAACAGGTGCTACCACACAGGTGAGGTTCCTAAGGTAATTATGCGATTATCATCCGATCATGCTTATGGTCATGTATAAAAATGCTGTGTAGGCCATTATTTTATCTACCATGGCTAAGCCCCCTTAGGATGGCACAGCCCCCATTCACAGGGCATAAGTGGTCACTGACTGGTCTGATGAGCATGAAAATTATGTCAACCTTCTGCCAGGGTCATCTCAGTCACCAGATCTCAACCCAATTTAACACTTATGTGAGATTCTGGAGCAGCGCCTGAGACAGTGCTTTCCACCACCATCAACGAAATACCAAATTATGGCATTACTTGTGGAAGGATGATGTCGCATCCCTCCAATAGAGTTCCATAAACATGTAGAATCTATGCCAAGGTGTATTGAAGCTGTTCTGGCTCGTGGCGACCCAATGGCCTATAAAAAAACTCTTTATGTCGGTCTTTCCTTTATTTTGGCAGTTACCTGTATTTAGTATGCCTATGTATATTTTTTTAGTTTTTACTTTAGTCTTTGAACCATTGCTCTCGTCAAAGGACAGGCATACTGACGTATTCTAATTTAATTTAATTTAACTTTTATTTAACTAGACATTGACGGCCTACCCTGGCCAAACCCTATCCTAACCCGGATGACACCAATTTTTCCCAATCATGCCCGTTTGTGATACAGCCCGGGATCAAACCCGGGTATTTAGTGACGCCTCTAGCACTGTGATGCAGTGCCTTAAACTGCTGCGCCACTCAGGATCAACTGGGTGGTCATTCAAGGCTTCTGATCCCCACACTCTATGAGATATAGTTTTCAATCTGTATGTGCTGAGGAGGTAACATAACATCATTACCAACCATATCTACTGCAGCTGCTACAACTTCTCCTTGCTTACCAACTTCTGTGTGAACATGAAGGAAGAAGATTCACTACAAAATCCAAGGAGTTTCCTCCTCGGAATAGTGACTGATCTGTCGCCGTCGACATTTCAGAAGGATCCCTTCCCGCTTCTCCAAGGGAGCGTCCTCCACACTCAAGGCCCTCTAACTCAGCCATACAGGCCTCACATGAAAGGCTTCTACCGATAATCCGATGAGGGACTGAGCAAGCTGTTCGTCTCGAAGAAGGGAAAGAGAAACAGGGTGACAGAAATTACTGAGGGATTTTTCTCTTCTTCTTGTTCTCGTGATGAAAAGCTGTAGCTGCTGGGGGCAAGGTATTGTGGGCCTCTGAGATGTGGCAGAACATCTCGGAACGTTCTGTTTGAGACTGCGAGGCTGTAAACAAGAAGACGTCGGACAGTGTTTAAAGTTATATAAATTGGCGCTGAGAGAGAGTGTGTTATGTGTATACTAGTTGTCTTTCTTTTGCTGCCTGGCTGTCAAACCCAGGTGTCCTCCACACCACAAGATTGTATTAGCCCTCTGAGCTAATGCCCATCTAATAAAGCAAAGGTAGAGGGAAGGTTAGATGTCCTGGGGGGATTTCCATGTGGGGGATATCAAAGTCTCTGTATTATCTACTGTGAGTAAAAGTGTCCAGACTGGAACATGACCAGCAGGATCTAATATCCACACCAAGAGACTGCCATCTACCACCCAGGACTTGAAGTACTTGTAAATACCCATTTTCCTGGTTTCATTGGCAAATAATCCAATTCTGAAGATATAAAAGCATATTTTGGGTCTGAAATAGTATTTTGATGTGATAAAAATATGAAATGACTGAAGTCTGAAACTTTGTGTCAAATGTTTTTGTCCAAACTGGTAGATTTATTTTTACAACTCCCTGAGGACTGTCTGGATGGTTGGAAGTTGTATGTCTCATCTTCCATACCCTGATTAACATTTGACCATGGAGCATTGTTCTTAATGATTTTGGTGGGATTTCTAGGTCATATTTTTGTGTGAGGATGATTCTGGTTTGGCGCTCAACATAGTGTGCACCACACACTCGTTAAACACAAATCTCACATACATTTTCACTTGCACATCTATCAGTCTGCCACACACATACACTTCCAGACTTACTGCCTATTTACATATTCAAGATCAAATCGGGGGTTGCTTTATTTTTGTAAGTAACACAGAAAGGTTGCCTTTTCCATTTTGGATTTGACAGCAGCAGCTGGTGCAGGATTACACTAGGCAGGTGGGTTATCAGCACATGCTAATGAGAAACAAACACCAGGTATTCAGGTGGCTTCCCACTGAGCAAAACGTGAGGGGAATTACCAATGACAACGCTTGAGGTGAATGACCGTCCCTCTCCCAGGACAATACCCAATGGCAATACTTCACAGACTGATCCCAGATCCTGGAGATGGTAATTTATTTTATTTAACCTTTATTTAACTAGGAAAGTCAGTTAAAAACAGTTAAGAATTTTTTACAATGAAGGCCTACCCCAGGCAAATCCGGAGGACGCTGGGCCAATTGTGCGCCACCCTATCGGACTCCCAATCACGGACGGATGTGATTCTGCCTGGATTTGAACCAGGGACTGTAGTGACACTTCTTGCAGTGAGATGCAGTGCCTTAGACCACTGTGCCCCTCGGGATCCCCATTGAAGCCAGCTAAGGGACTACTTACAGTGGGGAGAACAAGTATTTGATACACACCCGATTTTGCAAATTGTTATCATAGGTACACTTCAACTGCGAGAGATGGAATCTAAAACAAAAATCCCGAAAATCACATTGTATGATTTTTAAGTAATTAAGTTGCATTTTATTGCATGACATAAGTATTTGATCGCCTACCAACGAGTAAGAATTCCGTCTCTCACAGACCTGTTAGTTTTTCTTTAAGAAGCCCTCCTGTTCTCCACTCATTACCTGTATTAACTGCACCTGTTTGAACTCGTTACCGGTATAGAAGACACCTGTCCACACACTCAATCAAACAGACTCCAACCTCTCCACAATGGCCAGGACCAGAGAGCTGTGTAAGGACATCAGGGATAAAATTTTAGACCTGCACAAGGCTGGGATGGGCTACAGGACAATAGGCAAGCAGCTTGGTGAGAAGGCAACAACTGTTGGCGCAATTATTAGAAAATGGAAGAAGTTCAAGATGACGGTCAATCAACCTCGTTCGGGGGCTCCATGCAAGATCTCACCTTGTGGGGCATCAATGATCATGAGGAAGGTGAGGGATTAGACCTGATCTACACTGCAGGAGAGAGAGCTGGGACCACAGTCTCAAAGAAAACCATTAGTAACACACTACACCGTCATGGTTTAAAATCCTGCAGCGCACGCAAGGTCCTCCTGCTCAAGCCAGCGCATGTCCAGGCCCATCTGAAGTTTGCCAATTACCATCTGGATGATCCAGAGGAGGAATGGGAGAAGGTCATGTGGTCTGAAGAGACAAAAATAGAGCTTTTTGGTCTAAACTCCTCTCGCCGTGTATTGAGGAAGAAGAAGGATGAGTACAACCCCAAGAACACCATCCCAACTGTGAAGCATGGAGTTGGAAACATCATTCTTTGGGGATGCTTTTCTGCAAAGGGGACAGGATGACTGTACCGTATTGAGGCGGGGATGGATGGGGCCATGTATCGCGAGATCTTGGCCAACAACCTCCTTCCCTCAGTAAGAGCATTGAAGATGGGTCGTGGCTGGGTATTCCAGCATGACAACGACCCAAAACACACAGCCAGGGCAACTAAGGAGTTGCTCCGTAAGAAGCATCTCAAGGTCCTGGAGTGGCCTAGCCAGTCTCCAGACCTGAACCCAATGGAAAATCTTTGGAGGGAGCTGAAAGTCCGTATTGGATCTGGAGAAGGTCTGTATGGAGGACTGGGCCAAAATCCTTGCTGCAGTGTGTGCAAACCTGGTCAAGAACTACAGGAAATGTATGATCTCTGTAATTGCAAACAAAGGTTTCTGTACCAAATATTAAGTTCTGATTTTCTGATGTATCAAATACTTCTGTCATGCAATAAAATGCAAATGAATTACTTAAAAATCGTACAATGTGATTTTCTGGATTTTTGTTTTAGATTCCGTCTCTCACAGTTGAAGTGTACCTATGATAAAAATTATAGACCTCTACATGCTTTGTAAGTAGGAAAACCTGCAAAATCGGCAGTGTATCAAATACTTGTTCTCCCCACTGTATGTAACTCTTATCTTCTCAGAATCAATTTGGTTCTCGTTAGAAACCCAAAACAGTTAACTTGGAGGTTAGGATAAGGGGATGAATGGAGGGGGGCCAGTTGTGACCTCCATAAACCATGGGTTCATTTTTATTGTGTCTGTAAAATAGGAGTGTCCATGACACAACGCTGTTCCTATCTTGTCTTTTTGTTTTGGCCTTGTATAAAGGTGTCCATATTTTGACAGTCACATGTTGATGGACATCTCCCCCATGATGCTCAGCGTTTGTTACTCAGCCCACCATTGGTGATGGCTTACCTCAATGGCCTGTGTTCGGCCTCGTGAAATCAAAATTGTTAAATATAGTTCATCCAGATAGTTACAATGGTTTGCCTCATAAAGATATATGGAATCACAGCTCATACTGTGCATACAGTCATGGCTGAAAACACATGGTAGATAATGATGATGATGATCTAAAATAATCCCATGTTCCATGATTTCTCTCAATTAGTGGTTTGTTTGTTTATGTATGATGCAGGTAGCAGTACAGAAATATCTAACAGCATAGGTGCAGCTAGGAGTACATAAATATCTATTAGCATTTGGCTTATTGAACTTTACTTCTTTACTTGCATGGCTTCTTCTTGAAGATGGCACAGGTGTTTCTAAACAGGAAAAATCCAATAATTTCCTTTCAGAAGAAAATCAGTGGCCTCTTAAACCCTCTAGAGTCTATATCCATGCCCCAGCGGAAATTGAATTAGCACAATAAGAAAATCCCTGTCAAATTTTGTCAGTTTAAGCTAGAGATGTCTGTCTGTCGCCCTTCCACATCTGCGGTGAAAGGTGTCAAAGCTAGAGCGCTGTATCTCAGAACGTGAGACGTCCCAAAAATCGGTCTTCTCACAAAAACGTCTGTAGCTTCCAAATGGCTTGGCCTACAAAATATTATGAACCCTCTATGGAAAGATGAGACTCTCACGAACACGATGATGTTCTACGACCCCTACAAGCGTCACGCGACTCATCTGAAGTTGGTACAGCTGATCTACCAACGTCTGTCTGTAACATCCGAACAGTATGGGCTACACTAATATGACCCCTCTATGGAAAGGTGATTCTCTCACAAACACATACATGTAGGTTGTTGCTCTAGGACACCCACAAGCCTCACAAGACCAGTCTGAAGGTAACTGGGTAACTAAGTTAGAATTCACAGCGGACATCAACAGCCTTTCTTTAAATTATTAAAGCAGCCACGAACAGCCTTGTTTTTCTAACAATAATATCTGTGTCAATATTGCAAAATTGACTTGCTACCAATCTGTTGTCATATTCATGTGGCTGTTGTCATCAGCCAGAAACTGGAAACATGTCATGCTGTCATTTTACTTTTAAAAGAAGAAAAATCACTTAATTAATCAATATGACAGCGCCAAAGAGGCCACAACTTTACACTGTGGAAGAGACTGTATCCATGTTGGTTGGTGATACGGATTCGGACACATTTCCCTCTCGTCTTGCCCCTTAAAATTGTATTTAAATGTATTTAACCTTTATTTAACTAGACAAGTCAGTTAACCTCTCTTGGGTAGGGGCAGTATTTTCACATCCGGATGAAAAGCGTGCCTAAAGTAAACTGCCTGTTACTCAGGCACAGAAGCTAGGATATGCTAGGATATGAAGATTTAGATAGAAAACACTCTACAGTTTCTAGAACTGTTAAACCTATGTCTGTGAGTATATACAGAACTGATATGGCAGGCAAAACCCAGAGGACAAACCATCCCTCAGCAAAAAAAACATTTAGCACTTTAAGTATAAGGTGAAATCCTCCCAGATTGCAGTTCCTAGGGCTTCCACTAGATGTCAACAGTCTTTAACTTCTTGGTGATATGGGGCAGTATTTTCACGTCTGGATGAAATGCATGCCCAAATTCAACTGCCTGCTACTCATCCCCAGAAGATAAGATATGCATATTATGAGTAGATTTGGATAGAAAACACTGTTTGAATCATGTCTGTGAGTATAACAAAAAGTATTTAGCGAAACCCCGAGGACAAACCATTCAGATGGTCTTCATTGGAAATCCACATTTCTAAGGGACCTTCTTGCTGTTCCTACCACTTCCACTGGATGTCAACAGTCTTTAGATATTGGTTGAGGTTTTTCCTTTGTATAATGAAGAAGTACGGCAATCTTGAACGAGGGTAACTTGTAGTGTACTGTTAGATAGAGGCGCATGACCAGAAAGGTAGCTACAGTTTGTTTTCCTCTTGTATTGAACACAGATCCATCCCATCTTCAATTTTATTGGTCTTTACGTTAAAAAATACCAAAAGTTGTATTACAAAAGTCGTTTTATATGTTTTGGCAAAGTTTACAGGTAACGTTTGAGATATTTTGTAGTCACGTTGCAAGTTGGAACCAGTGTTTTTCTGGATCAAACGCGCCAAATAAATGGACATTTTGGATATGTATCAACGGAATTAATTGAACAAAAGGACCATTTGTGATGTTTATGGGACATATTGGAGTGCCAACAAAAGAAGCTTGTCAAAGGTAAGGCATGAATTATATTTTTATTTCTGAGTTTTGTGTCGCGCCTGCAGGGTTGAAATATGCTTCTCTAGCAGTGCGGCTGGTTGGGTTGTGTATCGGAGGACGCATGACTTTCAACCTTCGTCTCTCCCGAGCCCGTACGGGAGTTGTAGCGATGAGACAAAATAGTAGCCACTACAACAATTGGATGCCACGAAATTGGGGAGAAAAAGGGGAAACAAATAAATTATAATATAAAAAAATATTTAAAAAAAACATGCTTCTCTCTCTTTGGTTACCCGAAAGCCTTTTTGAAATCTGACATGTCGGCTGGATTCACAACAAGTGTAGCTTTAATTTGCTATCTGGCATGTTGTGATTTAATGAAAGTTTGATTTTTATAGTAATTTATTTGAATTTGGCGCTCTGCATCTTCCCTGGATTTTGGCCAGGTGGGACGGGAGAGGGGGCAGGGGGCAGCATTGTGGGATAGGGGGCAGCATTTTCACTTTTGGATAAATAGCGTTCCCAATTTCAACTTCCTGCTACTCATGCCAAGAATATAAGTTATGCATAATATTAGTAGATTTGGATAGAAAACACTCTGCTGTGTACTGTTTGAGAGTTGCGTAAGACTTGAAAAGTAGCGTTACTTTGTGATCCTCCTGTATTGAAAACAGATGGACCCGTCTTCAATTTGATCGATTTATTAATGTTTAAAAATACCTAAAGTTGTATTACAAATGTAGTTTGAAATGTTTTGGCAAAGTTTACAGGTAACTTTTGAGATATTTTGTAGTGACGTTGCGCAATTTGGAAGCGTTTTTTTTCTGGCTCTAACGTGCCAAATAAATTGACATTTTGGATATATATCAACGGAATTAATCGAGCAAAAGGACCATTTGTGATGTTTATGGGACATAGTGGAGTGCCAAAAAAATTATCTCGTCAAAGGTAAGGCATGATTTATATTTATTTCTGCGTTTTGTATGGTGCCTGCAGGGTTGAAATATGCTATTCTCTCTTTGTTTACTGTTGTGCTATCATCAGATAATAGCTTCTTATGCTTTCGACAAAAAGCCTTTTTGAAATCTGACATGTCGGCTGGATTCACAACGAGTGTAGCTTTAATTTGGTATCTTACATGTGTGAATTTAAAAAAGTTTGAATTTTATAGCCTTTTTCTTTTAATTTGGTGCAATTGGCCAGGTGGGACATTTCTGTCCCGCCTATCCCAGAGAGGTGTTTTTAACATAAATCTTCAATATTGTTCCAACCGGAGAGTTCCTTTGTCTGTAGAAAAGCAATGGAATGCGAGCTACCTCTCACTTGAACAAGCGTCACGAGCCTGTGGCACTCTGCCAGACTCAAAGAGCTGTTATGAGCCCCTCCTCTATAGTAGAAGCCTCAAACAATATCTAAAGCCTGTTGACATCTAGTGGAAGGCTTAGGAAGTGCCACATGACCAATATCCCACTGTATCTTCAATAGGGAATGTGTTTAAAAACGACCAACCTCAGATTTCCCACTTCCTGGTTGGATTTTGTCTCAGGTTTTTGCCTGCCATATGAGTTCTGTTATACTCACAGACATCATTCAAACAGTTTTAGAAACTTCAGAGTGTTTTCTATCCAAATATACTAATAATATGCATATATTAGCAACTGGGACTGAGTAGCAGGCCGTTTACTCTGGGCACCTTATTCATCCAAGCTACTCAATACTGCCTGACCCCAGCCATAAGAAGTTTTTATAAATCATTCCGAAATGTCCGTATACTTTCAACAGCGCCAGGAACATCAAGCGGCAAATTCAGGTGGAAAAAGCAATATACTGTGTACTGTACTGTGCAAATCCATGTCGCTAAGATGTCCTCTGCATGTCTATCATAATATTTGTTGAGGAAATAATTCCTCTGGGAGATGTTTTTATTTCCTTGTTTAACCTCATTTCATTGCCAAAAAGAATAAGTAAAAAGGCAGCACATATGGAAAATCAACATTAAATCAGCATTTTCCATGTGTCTGAGGTTGCAATTCTTCACTGGAAGGTAGGGCCTGTTGAAATTCCATTAATCACAACGAAAACTCCTCAGTGACAAAAATACCTTTTTTGGGCTTGCAAAATTTCAGTAACATTTCCCCAATTCTCAGGTTTTCCAGAAATCCTGAATCCTCCAAGCAGAATTTCAGAAAAAAATTGGAATTTAGGGGATATAGGGGATATCCAAATTCTGCGACCCTACCTACCCCTTTCCTCAACGTTTTGGACCTTTCACTACCCTTCATATTGATGGAAATCATAATGTAGTTATTTAGCCCATATTCCTTTCAAATTACAGAGGTGGATTCTTTCTTTATTAATGAGGTCTTACATCATAATTCAGATTTTATTGCAGACACTACTATGCATAATGGCTTTCATAAAAATATCTATATTTATGCACAATGGAACCTTTCAACAAGTGAAAGCTAATTCAGGCCACTTAAATGTTTTTGTGTGTAAAGGTATATGAACATAGGCAGCCAAGTGTAAGCAATTAAAATAATTTATTTTGACAACATGGAATTAAAATATGAAAGTTGGCATATACTCTCGCTGAAAGAGTACCCTCACCCGTAGTTCACAGCCAAACACTGACTTGCCTAACATATCAGAAGAAGACAAATAATTGTTTGGTACAGTAGGTCTTGACTTAATTTTGTTTCCGTGGAGGTAGATATATATATATATATATACAGTCGAAGTCAAGGGTTTGCATACACCATAGCCAAATACATTTAAACTCAGTTTATCACAATCACTAATATTTAATCCTAGTAAATAAATGTAATGGCATATCTAGACTAGTGTTTTGCAGGTGCCATTTAATAAAGCTGCCAGTTGAGGATTTGTGAGGCATCTATTTTTCAAATGAGACACTGTAATGTACTTTTCCTCTTGCTCTTCAGTTTCTTGGCAATTTCTCGCTAAGAATAGCCTTTATTTCTCAGAACAAGAATAGACTGATGAGTTTCAGAGAAGTTCTTCTGGCCATTTTGAGCCAGTAATCGAACCCACAATTGCTGATGTTCCAGATACTCAACTAGTCTAATGAAGGCCAGTTTTGTTGATTATTTAACATAATTGCAAAAGGGTTTTCTAATGATCAATTAGCCTTCTAAAATGATAAACTTGGATTAGCTAACACAACGTGTCATTGGATCACAGGAGTGATGGTTGCTGATAATGGGCCTCTGTACGCCTATATAGAATTGCATTAAAAATCAGCCGTTTCCATCTATAATAGTCATTTACAACATTAACAATGTCTCCACTGTATTTCTGATCAATTTGATGTTATTTGAATGGACAAATTTTTTTTTGTTTTTCTTTCAAAAACAAGGACATTTCTAAGTGACCCCAAACTTTTGAACGGTAGTGTATATACAGTATATTTTGTTTCTTATTATTTTCAATGAAGGCCTACCCCGGTCAAACCTGGGCCAATTATGCTCTACCCTATGGGACTCCCAATCACGACCCGATGTGATATAGCCTGGATAGTATGTATTCATTTGTGTATGCCCATCTCCCATTTGGTATGATATGTTAAGAATTACAAATCGTGTAATACTCTATTTTACGAATTTGCAAAACTTACAATATGGGGTTAAGGTTAGAGTTAAGTTTAGTAGTTATGTTAAAGGGTTAAGCTTAGGATCAAGGTTAGGCTTAGGGGAAGGGTTAGCTAAAATGCTAAGTAGGTGAACTCGCAAACTTTGGGGTTCCTGGACATTGGTGTTATATACCTACCTGCCTACCCAACTCTACCAACTACCCTCCTTTTGTTTTTGTGTAAAGTAACCATCTGGCTTATGTAACCATATCAAATGTAACATATCATACTAAAGGGAGTGTCTCGTATTTACAATTTACAATAATACAAAATGCTTTGAGTGAAGCAATGCTTAGCGTGTTGTTCAGCACAGGAGGTTGGTGTCACCTTAATTGGGGAGGATGTTCTCATGGTAATAGCTGGAGCAGATTAAGTGGAATGGTATCAAATACATAAAACACATGGCTTCCATTTGTTTGATGCCATTCCATTTGCTCTGATCTGGTCATTATTATGAGCTGTCCTCCCCTCAGCAGCAGCAGCAGCTCCGTCAGGTTTAAGCTTGGCTAGTCGAAACACTAACTAAAGATACAATTATTTACACTTCTTCAAATCTTGCAGGAGAAAATTCAATGGAAATTGAGACTTCTAATCTATGACTGAGTGCCTGATGTATTTTTCAAAATGGCCTCATGGTGAGCCACTGGCCTTCAGTTTCATAAGAATTAAATCGAATGACCTTAACCCAGTTTCAACATCTAACAATAACCATTCATTAAGAAACTCAATACAATAACTATTCCAATTCTCTACAAATCTACAAATCTAATTCTCTACAAAATCTATTATATTTTTTTCTGAGGCAGGGGGTTCAAGATCATGCTATTTCATTCTCGTGGCATATACTGTATGTGTATGCTTTGTTTCGAACTTGAGTCACAGTCTTTGTTGTTGTTTTCTTTTCTTTTACAGTCCATCTTTCTTAACCATGCGTTTAACGCATTATTCATTTCATGATCGGATTCAAATGTTCCATTGATAAAAAGCAATAACATACCAGTATTCCATGTATTAAATTAGTTAGCGGTTTGGTATTTTATGTATGATGAAACTTTCAGTATGGAAGTAGCTAATGGTACAGGTACTTGCATGGCATCTCCTTGACAATGACATGGGCAATTCTAAATGGGAAAAATCTATATCTTCCTGAAAATAATCAGTGGTAAACAAACTAGAAGGATTCTCCTCAGTTAAGACATACAACCATCTGATCCATACAGGGTTTAAGGTCGTTCCACTGGCTAATGATACTGTATAGAGCCGTAGAGTATCGCGTAGCATTAGCATTAGCAACCTGAGCCCGTGGTTTCCGTTAAAGGCCTGAAAATGGTCGCTAAAGGAACAGAGCTGATGGTGCACAGTGGCTAATGGGGTTACAGGTTTTATTAAACAATCTGCCTGCAACATTGATGTGTAAGGTTACACCACTCTAGCTGCTTTTACACAGGCAGCACAATTCTGGTCCTCAAAACGAAACAGAATGGCGCCTGTGCTATTTAAAAAAAATGTTTTGCATTGTTTGTAACTTTATTGTTTTGCTTATTTTGTACATAATGTTGCTGCTACCATCTCTTATGACCGAAAATAACTTTGAGGCATCAGAATAGCGATTACTCACCTCGAACTGTACGAAGAGTTTTTCTTTAACGTTTCTGATGCACTCGAAACGAGCGAAAAACAGCGCCCAACGCGCCTGACGCGCATTAAGTCGTTTGGCAGAACGGATGTACTCAAGGTTCCTATGGTCAGTCCAAACGACAAAAGGAACGGTCGCCCCCTCCAACCACTGTCGCCATTCGCCTAGGGCTAACCGGATGGCGAGCAGTTCGCGGTTACCCACATCATAGTTACGTTCCGACGGCGACAGGCGATGAGAAAAATACGCGCATGGGTGGACCTTGTCGTCAGAGAGGGAGCGCTGAGAAAGAATGGCTCCCACGCCCACCTCTGACGCGTCAACCTCGACAACGAACTGTCTAGAGACGTCAGGTGTAACAAGGATAGGAGCGGATGTAAAACGATTCTTGAGGAGATCAAAAGCTCCCTGGGCGGAAACGGACCACTTAAAGCACGTCTTGACAGAAGTAAGGGCTGTGAGAGGAGCGGCCACCTGACCGAAATTACGGATGAAACGACGATAGAAGTTCGCGAAGCCGAGAAAGCGCTGCAGCTCGACGCGTGACTTAGGGACGGGCCAATCAATGACAGCTTGGACTTTAGCGGGATCCATCTTAATGCCTTCAGCGGAAATAACAGAACCGAGAAATGTGACGGAGGAGGCATGAAAAGTGCACTTCTCAGCCTTCACAAAAAGACAATTCTCTAAAAGGCGCTGGAGGACACGTCGAACGTGCTGAACATGAATCTGGAGTGACGGTGAAAAAATCAGGATATCGTCAAGGTAAACGAAAACAAAGATGTTCAGCATGTCTCTCAGGACATCATTGACTAATGCCTGAAAGACAGCTGGAGCGTTAGCGAGGCCGAAAGGAAGAACCCGGTATTCAAAGTGCCCTAACGGAGTGTTAAACGCCGTCTTCCACTCGTCCCCCTCCCTGATGCGCACGAGATGGTAAGCGTTACGAAGGTCCAACTTAGTGAAAAACCTGGCTCCCTGCAGGAAGGATATACTGCTTTCTTGGGAACGGGCCCAAATCCCCATCATTTGCGTGAAGGAAAGACAGGGAAAAAGGGGCTGCCTTCTGAGAATTCATTGGCTAGTGAGTAAAGTTTCACTACCATCTGTTCAAATAGCCAACGTGCAATTATTGGAAAACAAAATGTATAATATACTATCAAGACTATCCTACCAACTGGGATATTAAAAACTGTAACATCTTATGTTTCACAGAGTCATGGCTGAACGATGACATGGATAATATAGAGCTGGCAGGATTTTCCATGCATCGGCAGGACAGAGAAGCTACTTCTGATAAGACTATGTGTCAATAACAGCTGGTGTGCGATGTCTGATGTTAAAGAACCCTCAAGGTATTGCTCACCTGAGGTAGAGTACCTTATTATAAGCTGTAGACTACACTATCTACAAAGAGATTTATCATCTATATTATTCGTAGCCATCTATTTACCACCACAAACCGATGTTGGCACTAAGACCGCACTCAACCAGCTGTAAAAGGCCACAAGCAAACAAGAACATGCTCATCCAGAAGCGGTGCTCCTAATGGCCGTGGCCTTTAATGCAGGCATTACATTTTACCAGCATGTCACATGTTCAACCAAAGGAAAAAAACTCTACACTACCTTTACTCCACACACAGAGACGCATACAAAGCTCTACCTCGTACTCCATTTGAAAAATCTGACCATAACACTATCCTGCTGACAAACAAAATCTAAAGCAGGAAGTACAAGTGACTCGCTCAATACGGAAGTGGTCATATGACGCAGATGTTGCCATCTAATGCACATTCAAATGTCATAAATCAACACTGCAGTGGTCTCCCTGTCCTCGGCTGTGCCTTGACTGTATTACTGTTGATGATATCTGGAAATGTGCATGTACACCCTGGCCCATCTACTGTTGCTAGCCACAATTCTGACTTGTGCTCTGATGTCTGTTTCACTGATTTCTGCTCTTGTAAAAGCCTGGGCTTTTTGCACGTTAGAAGCTTATTAACTAAACTGGATCAATTGAAAGTGTGGGTTCACAGCTCTTATCCAGAGGTGTTGGACATTACTGAAACGTGGTTTAAGAAAGAGTGTTTTGAATACTGATGTTAACCTTTTTGGCTATAAACTTTTTCTTCGGCAAGACATATATTCAAAAGGTGGGGGGTGGCAATCTTTACCAAGGATCAACTTCAGTGCTCGGTTGTCTCCATCAAGTCTGTCCCCAAACAATTTTATTTGCTGGTTTTAAGCATTGAACTTTCAAATAACTCTTCCTTGACTGTTGTGGGGTGTTATCGTCCTCCATCATCACCGGCCTGTACCCTACCTAAGCTCTGTCCTGGCCACTTACACTAAGTCTGAATTTGTCACTGCCAAGTGTCTTCACGGACATTTTCAACCTCTCCCTGACTGAGTCTGTAATCCCTAGATGATCCAAACAGACCACCATAGTCCCTGTGCCCAAGGAAGCGAAGGTAACCTGCCTAAATGATCACCACCCTGTAGCACTCACGTTGGTAGTCATGACGTGTTTTGAAAGGCTCGTTATGGTTCACATCAACAGGATCATCCCGGATACCATAGACCCACTCCAATTTGCATACTGCCCCAACAGATCCACACGCAATCTCAATCACACTCCACACTGCACTATCCCACCTGGACAAAAGGAACACATATGTGAAAATACTAAACTAAGGACCCTGGGACTAAACACCTTCCTCTGCAACAGGATTTTTGACTTCCGGATGGTCTCCCCCCAGGTTGTATAGGTAGGCAACAACACATCTGCCACGCTGATCCTCAACACTTGAGCCCCTCAGACATGTGTGTGCTTAGTTCCCTCATGTACTCCCTGTTCAGCCATGACTGCATGGCCAAACACGACTCCAACACCATCATTAAGTTTGCTGATGATTACCGACAATGATGAGACAGCCTATAGGTAGGAGGTCAGAGACCTGGCAGTGTGGTTCCAGGCCAAAAACCTCTCCCGCAATGTGAGTAAGACATAGGAGCTGATCGTGGGCTACAGGAAAAGGCGGGCTGAACAGGCCCCAATTAACATCGACGATGCTGTATTGGAGCGGGTGAGAGCTTTAAGTTCATTGGTCTCCACATCAGCAATGAACTATTATTGTCCAAACACTCCCATACAGTTGTGAAGAGGGCACGACAACACATTTTCCCCCTCAGGAGACTGAAAAGATTTGTCATGTGTCCCCAGATCCTCAAAAAGTTCTAAAGCTTCACTATCAAGATCATCCTGACCGGTTGCATCACCGCCTGGTATGGCAACTGCTCGGCATCTAACCGTGAGGCGCTACAGAGGGTAGTGCGTACAGCCCAGTACATCACTGGGGCCAAGCCTCTTGCTATCCAGGACCTGACACTAGGCAGTGTCAGAGGAAAGCGCCAAAAAATTGTCAAATACTCCAGTCACCCAAGTCATAGACTTCTCTCTTCTACCACACGGCAAGTGGAACCGGAGTGCCAAGTCTAGGACCAAAAACCTTCTACCACCAAGCAACAAGACTGCTGAACAATTCATCAAATGGCCACCCGGACTATTCACATTGACCCCCCCAATTGTTTTTACACTGCTGCCCCTCGCTGTTTAGTATCTATGCACAGTAATTTTACCCCTACCTACATGAACAAATTACCTCGACTAACATGTATCCCTGCACATTGACTCGGTACCGGTTCGCCTTGTATATTGCCTCATTATTGTTATTTTATTGTGTTAGTATTAATTATTTTTTACTTTAGTTAATTGGGTAAATATTTTATAAATAAGTCTTTCTTGAACTGCATTGTTGGTTAAGGGCTTGTAAATAAACATTTCACGGTACACCTGTTGTATTCGGCGCATGTGACGAATAAAGTTTGATTTGATCTCACTTTCAGTAATTGGCCTTTTGACCAATCAGATCAGCTCTGAAAAATATCTGATGTGATTGATCAAAATACCAGAGTTGGGCTGCCTGTGTAAATGCAGCCTTAGTGACCATCAACCTCTTTGCACGCTCTCCTCACTCCTCTCATAATCCTGTCAAGCAGAGAGAGAGGGACGTCACACGTGTCTCAGTTCATATTTACAAAGCATTGAGATTAGATAGTTTTCTGTCTCTCTCTCACCTGATGACACATGCACGCATGCACCGACACACACACAAACACACACACTAACACGTTCAAGCTGTTACGTTCCCTAAAGTCAAACCTAAATGTCCTTGCGCAACAGAAAAGGGAATTAACTTTGATAAGGCGAGGACATTATTCTGATTATTGTTAAGGGGTCCCTGCAGCATACCATTGCAAATATGTGATTGGAAACGTAGCGACAGAACATATGATGCAACAAACATGTCTAAACAGCTTTGTCTGAAAAGCATCTTAATGTTTTGAACAGATGGGAAATAAAGATCTTCACAACGTTTTTATTCAATTTTACATTTTATTGTAAAAGTTAAACGTGAATAGAAAGAAGAAAAAAAACATTATTTTTGTTGTACCATCATCTTTGAAATGCAAGAAAAAGGTCATCATGTATTATTCCAGCCCAGGCGCAATTTAGATTTTGGCCCCTAGTTGGCAGCAGTGCATGTGCAAAGTTTTAGACTAATCCAATTAACCATTGCATTTCTGTTCAACATTTTGTATCAAGACTGCCCAAATGTGTCTAATTGGTTCATCAAATGTGCCTAATTGGTTTATTACATTTTCAAGTTCATAACTGTGCATACATCCTTAGAGGGATCTCTGACTTAGTCAATGGGCATACATTCAAATTTAGTGGAAGCTCTTCACTGTCACTGCCAGAATCTGGTTCCTCACTTTCGTACTCAGACTCAATTTCAGAATTTACAAAAATCTCCAGAACTGTTGTCTCCATTTGAAAGACATTACTAATGCTACAGTTTAGCATAACAACAACACGGAATGGCTCACAGTGAGTGTCATGGGTTACCCGATTGACTGTCGGAACACACCACTTGTATCAATAAATCATTATCAGAAAATGGTTTGTCTCTGTGAATGGTTTGTCCTCTGACAAATCAACTGTAAATTTCGGTGTTCCTCAAGGTTCCGTTTTAGGACCACTATTGTTTTCACTATATATTTTACCTCTTGGGGATGTTATTCGAAAACATAATGTTAACTTTCACTGCTATGCGGATGACACACAGCTGTACATTTCAATGAAACATGGTGAAGCCCCAAAATTGCCCTTGCTAGAAGAATGTGTTTCAGACATAAGGAAGTGGATGGCTGCAAACTTTCTACTTTTAAACTCGGACAAAACTGAGATGCTTGTTCTAGGTCCCAAGAAACAAAGAGATCTTCTGTTGAATCTGACAATTAATCTTAATGGTTGTACAGTCGTCTCAAATAAAACTGTGAAGGACCTCGGCGTTATTCTGGACACTGATCTCTCTTTTGAAGAAAATATCAAGACTGTTTCAAGGACAGCTTTTTTCCATCGACGTAACATTGTAAAAATCAGACATTTCTGTCCAAAAATGATGCAGAAAAGTTCATCCATGCTTTTGTCACTTCTAGGTTAGACTACTGCAATGCTCTACTTTCCGGCTACCCGGATAAAGCACTAAATAAACTTCAGTTAGTGCTAAATACGGCTGCTAGAATCCTGACTAGAACCAAAAAAAATGATCATATTACTCCAGTGCTAGCCTCTCTACACTGGCTTCCTGTCAAAGCAAGGGCTGATTTCAAGGTTTTACTGCTAACCTACAAAGCATTACATGGGCTTGCTCCTACCTATCTCTCTGATTTGGTCCTGCCGTACATACCTACACGTACGCTACGGTCACAAGACGCAGACGCAAGACGCAAACTCGGTCTCAACCTTTAAGTCTCTACTGAAGACTCATCTCTTCAGTGGGTCATATGATTGAGTGTAGTCTGGCCCAGGAGTGGGAGGGTGAACGGAAAGGCTCTGGAGCAACGAACCGCCCTTGCTGTCTCTGCCTGGCCGGTTCCCCTCTTTCCACTGGGATTCTCTGCCTCTAACCCTATTACAGGGGCTGAGTCACTGGCTTACTGGGGCTCTCTCATGCCGTCCCTGGAGGGGGTGCGTCACCTGAGTGGGTTGAGTCACTGATGTGGTCATCCTGTCTGGGTTGGCCCCCCGCCCCCCCCCCCCACTAGATATCCCTCTAGTGGTGTGGGGGCTGTGCTTTGGCAAAGTGGGTGGGGTTATATCCTTCCTGTTTGGCCCTGTCCGGGGGTGTCCTCGGATGGGGCCACAGTGTCTCCTGACCCCTCCTGTCTCAGACTCCAGTATTTATCCTGCAGTAGTTTATGTGTCGGGGGGCTAGGGTCAGTTTGTTATATCTGGAGTACTTCTCCTGTCCTATTCGGTGTCCTGTGTGAATCTAAGTGTGCGTTCTCTAATTCTCTCTTTCTCTCTTTCTCTCTCTCGGAGGACCTGAGCCCTAGGACCATGCCCCAGGACTACCTGACATGATGACTCCTTGCTGTCACCAGTCCACCTGGCCGTGCTGCTGCTCCAGTTTCTTTCAACTGTTCTGCCTTATTATTATTCGACCATGCTGGTCATTTATGAACATTTGAACATCTTGGCCATGTTCTGTTATAATCTCCACCCGGCACAGCCAGAAGAGGACTGGCCATCCCACATATGCTCTCTCTAATTCTCTCTTTCTTTCTCTCTCTCGGAGGACCTGAGCCCTAGGGCCATGCCCCAGGAATACCTGACATGATGACTCCTTGCTGTCCCCAGTCCACCTGACTGTGCTGCTGCTCTAGTTTCAACTGTTCTGCCTTATTATTATTCGACCATGCTGGTCATTTATGAACATTTGAACATCTTGACCATGTTCTGTTATAATCTCCACCCGGCACAGCCAGAAGAGGACTGGCCACCCCACATAGCCTGGTTCCTCTCTAGGTTTCTTCCTAGGTTTTGGCCTTTCTAGGGAGTTTTTCCTAGCCACCGTGCTTCTACACCTGCATTGCTTGCTGTTTGGGGTTTTAGGCTGGGTTTCTGTACAGCACTTTGAGATATCAGCTGATGTACGAAGGGCTATATAAATACATTTGATTTGATTTGATTTGATTTGTGTGGTAATTATTTATTTATTACTTCATTCACATTTTCAAGTTTTGGTAAAATAAAATAAATAAAAAAGTTGTGCTGACTAATGCGCTAATTACCAGCTACGTGTGGAGCCATGTTTGTTGACATTATACAATGCATTCTGGGTGTCATCTAAACGTCTGTCAGACCAAAGATGTTATATCGAAACCCGGTGAAGGGATGGTTCACTCGTCTTTTGAGTAAATTTGTGGAACATTTGGTGAAAAGGGTCAGTATTAGGGGACATCTTTGTCTATATATATCTCCAGATATCTCACATTATATTAGTTATCAGAAGTAGACATGCTCAAGATACACATGTCCTTAATTTCATAAGATAAAGTATTCTCTGTAATGGGACAGTTACCACATGCATCCAATCCAGACATCCAGGGAGGTATCTGGAGTGAGATACGTTCAAAACACACGTGATGCACCCACTTACTCCGGAAAGGGTACGGGTCAACATGCTGTCTTATACAGCGCATGAACAAATCCACATACAATGCCTTCAGAAAGTAATCAGATCCCTTGACTTTTTCCACATTTTGTTATGTAACGGCATTGTTCTAAAATGGGTTCAAATATTTTTAAATCCTCAGCAATATTCACACAATAGCCCGTAAAGACAATGTGAAAACAGGTTTTTAGACATTTTTGCAAATTAATTCAAATGAAAAAACAGAAATATCTTATTTACATAAGTATTCAGACCCTTTGATATGTGACTCAAAATTGAGCTCAGGTGCATCTTGCTTCCATTGATCATCCTTGAGATGTTTCTACAACTTGATTGGAGTCCACCTGTGGTAAATTCAATTGATTGGACATGATTTGAATAGACACACACCTGTCTATATAAGAACAATGACACTAAGCACACAGCCAAGACAATGCAGCAGTGGCTTCGGGACAAGTCTCTGAATGTCCTTGAGTGGCCCAGCCAGAGCCTGGACATGAACCTGATTGAACATCTCTGGAGAGACCTGGAAATAGCTGTGCAGCAACAGTCCCCGTCCAACCTGACATAGCTTGAGAGGATCTGCAGAGAAGAATGAGATAAAATTCCCAAATACAAGCTTGTAGCGTTATACCCAGGAATACTCAATGTTGTAACACTTCCAAATGTACTTCAACAAAGTACTAAGTAAAGGGTCTGAATACTTATGCAAATCTGATGTTTCCGTTTTTTATTTTGAATAAATTAGCAAACATTTCTGAAAACTATTTTTTTTCTTTGTCATTACGGGCTATTGTGTGTAGATTGATAAGGTGGAAAAAACCTTTGAAGAAATTGTAGAATAAGGCTGCAACATAACAACATGTGGAAAAAGTCAAGGGGTTTGAATACTTTCCGAAGGCACTGTAATTTCAGAAATGTATCATATCGGTAGACATGACCTGATAATTTATGTATCCATATCTTTTTAATGTCTTTTTAATTTTTTCTATAGATATCATATTTTAATATGTCTGCTCGAACATGGGCCCAAATCCAACTCCTGAAATGGCCAAATCCCAAATCATTATGCCTCTTCAAATGAAGGTGACATATTTCAGCATACCTTTGCACAATATTCAGTAGTAGGCTATACTACAGGCATTGAAAGACAAACAATTAATGTAGGAGAATATATTGGATTAAATTTGACAAACAAAATGATGCGTTATTATTTTTTCATCTTTGAAATGCAAGAGAAAGGCCATACATGCAGGCCATACACAGTAGTGTGTGTGCAAAGTTTCAGACTGATCCAGTGAAGAATTACATTACTGTACAATATTTTGTATCAAGTCTGCCAAGAGTTTGCACAAATGTGCTAAATTGGTCAATTGATCATTTTACAAGTAAAACCTATAGAGAATGTACAAAAATGCTATGGAAATAGAATGTTTTACACATTCCCAGGAATTCCCAGCTTATACACTAACTTTCACACATCTAGATGGCTGGGCGAGGTGGGTGTGGAGCCAGAGACAGCTCCCCCTCTAGGCGAGCCCCTGGCGTCCTACCCGGGTACGTACCTGGTTGACCGGGGTGCGGAACTCAGCGATGAGAGCTAGTTCCAGGATGTTCCTAGCGGGGACCCAGCACCTCTCCTCTGGGCTATAACCCTCCCAGCCAACCAGGTACTGGAATCCCCTGCTCCGTGGTCGAACACTCAGGTGGCACTTCACCGTGTACGCCGGATGGCCGTCGAAGAGACGGGGGAGAGTGGTGGGAAACAGGAGACAAAGGGCTGTGAGACAGAGGTTTGATCTTAGAAAAGTGGGATGTATATGGCGGGTGCGAGGTGGGCGTCATGTTCAAGGCTATGAGAGAGTCAAGATCCATGGGAAACTCCACGGCTGCGAGCACGTCTTTAACCACCTCAGATAATCCATGCAGGAACGTGTCGAACAGATATTCCGGGTTCCAGGCACTCTCGACGCTAAAGATCGAAAAACTATTGGGTAGTCTGCCACACTATGGGAGTCTTGACGCAGTAGCTTACGAGCAGCCTCTCTCCCGGACAACTGAGAATCTAATACCTTTCTAGCCTCCATCACAAACTCTGAGGCAAATGGTGGATTGTTGCTCCTACTTTTTTCTCATGTAAGTGCGTGTATTCTGGGCTATTATTTAGTTAGGAGGAGGTTGAGGACAGGCAGAGGGTTGTAACCAGGTTAGAGTCCTGACAGGTACAGGACGGCAGGCAGGCTCAGGGCAGGCAGAGGTTGGTAATCCAAAACAGCATCATTAAGGTACAGAACGGCAGGCAGAGTCAGGGCATGCAGAATGGTCAGAACCGGGAGGACGAGAAAACAAACTCTAGCTATACTGGAAAAACACGCTGGTATGACAAACTGGCAACAGACCAACAGAAAACGCAGGTATAAGTACACAGGGTATAATGGGTTAAAGTGGGAGACACCTGGTGGGGGGGTGGAGACCAACATAAGACAGGTGAAACAGATCAGGGCTTGACATTGTGCATATTTGGACTCAATATAGCTTCCCAACACATATGTTATGTTATGTATACAGCCAGTATTTGTCAACATAAAGAGAGATAATAGGATTTCACATACATCCCAGGATATAGATTGAGTCCATATCTTGCCATGTCCATGTGTGATATTTGGAGTAATTCCAATTTCATATACATCTAAAATACACATCTGGATTCAGAATTTGTCAGGAAATGGTGCATGTCCACGAAAATCCAAGTATGCATAGGAAGTCTGTATTCATTCAAATACTAAATATGTGTCATGTAAAGATATCCCCTGAAGTGGACCCTTTTCGCCCCGTGTTAGGAAATGATAGGAGTTGAATAATGCTAGATGACCCCCTTCAACATGCAGAATTCAAAACAGACCTAATTCATATTGTCGTCTCTTTTTATCTTTAGTTGACATAGAAAAGCAAACATGGCGTTGAGCACAAACTCTACTTTAGACTTTTATAGGGTTTTACTAAATTATTTAGAACACTGGTGAGATCACACTCTCTAACGCATGCCCCCCCCCCCCCCCCCCCCACACACACACACACACACACACACACACACACACACACACACACACACACACACACACACACACACCAGGAGCGAGAGGGTCCATGTCCTGAGGGATTAATGGTTGTTCTTTGCTCCTTGGCAACCCACGCTCTCCTGCAAGCACCTGGGTGATTGATGGGCCCGGGCTCCTGACATGTCGACGGATGCAATGTGGCAGAGAATCAGCTTGACTGACATCTCCACAGGCCTGCCATGATCTGTACAGGCTCTTCCTGATGAGTAAGAACATAGCTTTGGAGAAAGAGATGGAGCATGGGAGGGAGATGGAGAGAGGGGGGGGGCAGACAAAGAAAGGGATGGAGATAGATGAAGAGAATGAGAGATGGATAGAAAGAGAGAGAGAGTTAATCAGAGATCCATACAGGCCTATATCATGCCCATCATTACTGATGCAAAGCATATACTATAATGGAAATTAAACTGTACTCATCAATGATTCTATAGAGATTTTTTTAATGTTCCAAATACCAAGGTAAATGTTCAAACAACCAGACAGCCTCTTTTCTCTCACATAGAAAACCTATATCGAAGATCCCAAAACCAAAAAGTCTTATTTAAGAATATCTCAATTACAGCCAATCTCCTTTCAAGTGCCGGAGATGCCTGGTATCAGCATAAATACTTCACTCAGGGAGAGTTTATGTACTCTGATTAATTAGAAATGAGGCAAAACATAAAAGTCCACATGTCGAAAGATATGGCCAAACAACAAGCTTTCAATAAAGTTTGTTTCATTTATCATTTTATAACTATAATGTGATTAAAACACGGGATGTTGGAAGTTCGGAGTGCACCGCAGAAATCTGTATGGAATTGTAAAAAACACATTTTGGAAAAATGTCGTCATTGGCTGTACTTTAAACCTTGTTGCCATGGCAGCACATTGCCAATGTAGATGTTTTCTTACCCTCCGTGGAAGTGATTTTTAGGCATGACTGGAGAATCACCATATGCCCAGGAAGTCCATTTATCTGAATGTAAGGCTTCAATGGGAGATGAAGCTGAATGCATATTTTCTTTAAACGAGTGGGCTTTCAAGTCTAGTCTGTCATGTGGTAAAATATGCAGCCTAATTCAGTGCTGTAGAAGAACAGAGTGAAAAGACATAAAAAGAAGATGGATAGATTATCAAGATAAAAGTCAAATTTAGAAATCCAATCTCTTTCAACCTAATATTTGGTTGAGGAAAAGAAACATTTTTGGACAGACATGTATGGTTCTGTATTGACAGGCATTAACCGGATTTGAGAGAGAGGCAGTTGAAAAAGTAAGCAGTGGCTGGAAATGTTTGGACTCAGAGCCCATTGGGCACCGGATATTTGCTCCATTGTCAGTTCTGTCGTGGCCATTGATGGACTACTTCAGAAATAGTCTCCTTCTCTCAGTCCAGGGGCAAATAAGTTAAGGTCTCTAGATTAATATCTATTATATTTTTCTTCCAGCAGGGCCAATCGTAGACATCCAATCCATGAAAATAATGCAATTTCCCTCTCTCTCATCCTCCCTCACATTCTTAATTGAAAACCTTCTCATTTAAAAGTTTGTCCTCCTCTGGAGACTCAGTCACATCACTTCCTTAACTAAAGTTCTTCTCCTGGTTGGACGTTGATCCTTCACTGGCTCAGGAATGGGGACACTGAAAGAGTGAGTGAGGGAGAGGGGGTGGGGGGTGTGCGGGGTGCAAGGGAGAGTGATTCAGAGGGAGAAAGTGAGATTCAGAGAGAGAGAGAGTCAGAGAACGATAGAGAGGAAGGGAGTGTGAGATGCACACAAATACTGTAGTACCCTAGCAAGAGCAGTCGCATGGACATCAATAGATCAAATCTACAGTAGAAACACTGGTTGTGAAAAAAAAGGCTTAGAAGCCCCCCTGTGGAAAGCTACCAAACGGTACTCTATCCTGCACATTAAAGACTGCTGCCCTATGTACATAGAGACATTAATGTGACACAATTATTCTTGTTAGATCAAATGTTTTCAACATTAGTCCTAGACTGGATGACAGAATGTTTGGTCCCCTTGATATCTGTAATGTTTTGTCATATTGACTTATATTGAATGGTTTGGATAAGAACTAGATTGTGAGCTTTATGTTCTTTATGCAACTGTTGTGCAAAGCAATTGTACATTAAGCCCACTATAGTTATGCATTTTTTTTATGTTGAGAGCTCTAAATCCATCTGAGAACATCACAGCGAGATGAGAAGATGAGACTGCTTTTGCCTCAGTCATTAGTGTTTCTCTTTTCATATGCCGTATTGTAACTGGAGCTGCGAGATTCAAGCAGAGGAAATCGATCCCTTTGTCTGAATAGGCCAGACATTTGGCGTGTTGCTCCCTATGCAAATGAGGTGTACAATTTCACATACTGCATCTCAGATGACAACAGATGACAGCGTGTGAAATGGGACAACCAGAGCTTTCACAGAGTTGATGTTGCACCTTTCGCAGAGCGCTCTGTGCACAAAAATGTAGATCGGAGTCAGTCCATAACTGGTCAAAGTCCGGTAAATAGGAGGCTTACCATGTTAACAAAGTAGCTCAGCTGCAAAGGAAGCTGCTCCCGAAAAATGAAAAACCAAATACGATCTTGCACACAATGTAAACTATTTGTGCTGTGACAAATTCTTTTTTACCCCCTTTTTTCTACCCAATTTCGTGGTATCCAATTGTTTGTAATTACTGTCTTGTCTCATCGCTACAACTCCCGTACAGGCTCGGGAGAGACGAAGGTCAAGAGCCATGAGTCCTCCGAAACACAACCCAACCAAGACGCACTGCTTCTTAAAGTGACTAGTGATATATTTAATTACATCAAGAATGCAAGATGCAGTAGATGGTATAGCGCACAGTATATACAGTACATATGAGATGAGTACTGTAGGGTATGTAAACATTATATAAAGTGGCTAGTGATAAATTGATTATATCACTTTTTCCATTATTAAAGTGGCTGGAGTTGAGTCAGTGTGTTGGCAGCAGCGCACCCTAGTGGGGACCCAGTGTTGAGGATCAGCAGGGTGGAGATGTTGTTACTTACCCTCACCACGTGGGGGCGGCCCGTCAGGAAATCCAGGACCCAGTTGCACAGGTCGGGGTTGAGACCCATGGTCTCGAGCTTAATGATGAGTTTGGAGGGTACTATGGTGTTAAATGCTGAGCTGTAATCGATAAACAGCATTCTTACATAGGTATTCCTCTTGTCCAGAGGGGTTAGGGCAGTGTGCAGTGTGATGGCGATTGTGTCGTTTGTGGACCTATAGGGGCGTTAAGAAAATTGGAGTGGGTCTAGGGTGTCAGGTAGGGTGGAGGTGATATGGTCCTTGACTAATCTCAAAGCACTTCTTGATGACAGAAGTGTGTGCTACAGGGCGGTAGTCATTTAGCTCAGTTACCTTAGCTTTCTTGGGAACAGGAACAATGGTGGCCCTCTTGAAACATGTGGGGACAGCAGACTGGGACAAGGATTGATTGAATATGTCTGTAAACACCCCAGCTAGACTAGCATAAGACAAGAGACAATTATTTAAACAGTAAAACACGGGATAGCATGACAAATTATGTAATTTCAGAGACTCATCTCTTCAGTAGGTCATATGATTGAGTGTAGTCTGGCCCAGGAGTTGGGTAGTGCCGTGGCAGAGTTCTTTGTGGGCTATACTCGGCCATGTCTCAGGATGGTAAGTTGGTGGTTGAAGATATCCCTCTAGTTGTGTGAGGTCTGTGATTTGGCAAAGTGAGTGGGGTTATATCCTGCCTGTTTGGCCCTGTCGGTATCATCAGATGGAGCCACAGTGTCTCCTGACCCCTCCTGTCTCAGCCTCCAGTATTTATGCTGCAGTAGTTTATGTGTCGGGGGGCCAGGGTCAGTCTCTTATCCGGTGTCCTGTGTGAATTTAAGAATGCTCTCTCTAATTCTCTCTCTCTCTCTTTCTTTCTCGGAGGACCTGAGCCCTAGGACCATGTCTCAGGACAACCTGGCATGATGACTCCTTGCTGTCCCCAGTTCACCTGGCTGTGCTGCTGCTCCAGTTTCAACTGTTCTGCCTGCGGCTATGGAACCCTGACCTGTTCACCGGATGTGCTACCTGTCCCAGACCTGCTGTTTTCAACTCTCTAGAGACAGCAGGAGCAGTAGAGATACTCTGAATGATCGGCTATGAAAAGCCAACTGACATTTACTCCTGAGGTGCTGACTTGTTGCAACCTCGACAACCACTGTGATTATTATTATTTGACCATGCTGGTAATTTATGAACATTTGAACATCTTGGCGATGTTCTGTTATAATCTCCACCCGGCACAGCCAGAAGAGGACTGGCCACCCCTCCTCTCTAGGTTTCTTCCTAGGTTTTGGCCTTTCTAGGGAGGTTTTCCGAGACACCGTGCTTCTACACCTGCATTGCTTGCTGTTTGGGGTATTAGGCTGGGTTTCTGTACAGCACTTTGATATATCAGCTGGTGTAAGAAGGGCTATATAAATACATTTTATTTGATTTGATATTCCCTACAAAAATTTGATTGCTGCAGAATATTTATTTCTCTAGGCCAATATTTATGTATTTTACCATGGAACGTTTGAAAATGCAAGTCTCACTTAAATATCTCACTCAAATATGAATCACTGACAATTTTTCGACAATATATTTGTAAATATCATGAAGGGTTATTGACACCTTTCTACTTTTACTTGAGGGACTTTTATTTTGACATTATTCAACATTTCGTAATCCGGAGGATCATTTTTTTTGTGTTGCTGACAAGTTGCTGATCATGTGATGAGATCACAAATCAAATTCCCCGCTTGTGCTGCCACTTTGCAGCGAAAAACAAGTCATTTGACCTTTATTGTCATTTAAATTAGTTTGTAGTAGTTGAGTGTTGAGTTAGATTACATACTGTTGCAACCACGGTCGTTATTTCAAATTATTTCGGTGACTTCACAGCAATTGCTAGCTAGACCAAATTTTGCTAGCTGTCAGGCACAGCGAAATACAAATCCCCCTAAATACAGCCATGTCTCGTAATCACGTCATGAGATTTGTAGATGAAAGAGAAAAATACTTACTGGAGGCCTGGTGCATAGAGGAGGCACCGGATGAACCGGGCTGTGGGGGAGCACTCGAGCTCTGGTGCTTAGCCTTGGCACCACTCCTCCAGGCTGAATGCCCACTTTAGCCCGGCCCCTACCAGAGTGCAGGCACAGGTCGAACCGGGCTGTGGGGGAGCACTGGAGATCTGGTGCTTACCACTCGCACCTCTCCATTAGGCTCAATACCCACTTTAACCCGGCACGGGCGGAGCGCAGGCATAGGACGAACTGAACCGTACCAGCGCCCCGGAGACACAGTACGCAGATTCGGCGCAGGATACCCTGGGCCAAAACGGCGCACCGGAGACCAAGCGCGCTGAGCTTGCGCAATCCGCCCTGGCTGGATGCCCACTCTCGCATAGCACGTGCGGGGGGCTGGCATATAGCGCTCCAGGCTATGAGCGCGCACTGGAGACACCGTGCACTTTATTGCATAACACGGTGCCTGACCGGTAAGCACCGGGAGTTGGCTCAGGTCTATCGTCTGACTCCGCCAGTCTCCCCGTGTGCCACCCCCAAATGTTTTTGGGGCTGCCTACTGCGCTGCCTTGCCTCTCAGCTTTAGCTGCCTCCAGCTCTTCATTCGGGCGGCGATATTTCCCAGCCTGTCTCCCGGGTCCCTGTCCGTCCAATATCTTCTCCCATGTCCAGGAGTCCTGAACCCTCTGCTCCTCCATACCACCGCTGCTTGGTCCGCTTGTGTTGGGTAGTTCTGTCACGGTTTTCGTTGTCTGAAGAGGAATCGGACCAAAGCGAAGCATGGTAAGTCCTGTAAGGTGCAAAACACTAAACAGAAATGAACTAACCACAAAAACCATGTGGGAAAAAGCTACCTAAGTATGGTTCCCAATCAGAGACAACGATAGACAGCTGTCCATGATTGAGAACCATACCCGGCCAAAACATAGAAAAAAGAACAAATCACATCTTGTCCAAACCAAAATAGAGACATAAAAAGCTCTAAGGTCAGTGCGTGACATCACGTGGCTTAACTTGTCCCTCTAGAGACAAAACCTCTCTCATCGTCACTCAACGTCTAGGTTTACATCCACTGTACTCACATCCTACCATAACCTTGTCTATACATTATGCCTTGAATCTATTCTACCAAGCCCAGAAATCTGCTCCTTTTGTTCTCTGTCCCCAATGCACTAGACAACCAGTTCTTACAGCCATTAGCCATACCCTTATCCTACTCTGTTCCTCTGGTGATGTAGAGGTTAACCCAGGCCCTGTAACCCCCAGTTCCACTCCTATTCCCCAGGCGCTATCATTTGTTGACTTCTGTAACCGTAAAAGCCTTGGTTTCATGCATGTTAACATCAGAAGCCTCCTCCCTAAGTTTGTTTTATTCACTGCATTAGCACACTCCATCAACCCTGATGTCATAGCCGTGTCTGAATCCTGGCTTAGGAAGGCCACCAAAAATTCTGACATTTCCATCCCCAAATCCAACATTTTCCTCCAAGATAGAACTGCCAAAGGGGGTGGAGTTTCAATCTACTGCAGAGATAGCCTGCAGAGTTCTGTCATGCTATCCAGGTAATTGCCCAAACAGTTCGAGCTTCTACTTTTAAAAATCCACCTTTCCAGAAATAAGTCTCTAACTGTTGCCGCTTGCTATATACTCTTTCATATCGTCTGGAATCCTTAAAGATTGGAAAGCTGCCCCCCTCTTCAAACGGGGTGACACTCCAGACCCAAACTTTTACAGACCTATATCTATCCTACCCTGCCTTTCTAAAGTCTTCGAAAGACGAATTAACAAACAGATCACCTACCATTTCAAATCCCACCGTACCTTCTCCGCTATGCAATCTGGTTTTCGAGCTGGTCATGGCTGCACCTCAGCCACGCTCAAGGTCCTAAACGATAACACAACCGCCATCGCTAAAAGACAATACTGTGCAGACGTGTTGTGCCAAGACTTTTGACTCTGTCAATCACCTTATTCTTATCGGAAGACTCAACAGCCTTGGTGTCTCAAACGGCTGCCTCGCCTGGTTCACCAACTACTTCTCAGATAGAGTTCAGTGTGTCAAATTGGAGGGCCTGTTGTCCGGACCTCTGGCAGTCTCTATGGGGGTGCCACAGGGTTCAATTCTCGGACCGACTCTTTTCGCTGTACACATCAATGATGTCGCTCTTGCTGCTGGTGATTCTTTGATCCACCTCTACGCAGACGATACCTTTCTGTATACTTCTGGCCCTTCTTTGGACACTGTGTTAAACAAACCTCCAGATGAGCTTCAATGCCATAAAACATTCCTTCCGTGGCCTCCAATTGTTCTTAAATGCAAGTGAAACTAAATGCATGCTCTTCAACTGATCACTGTCCACACCTGCCCGCCCGTCTAGCATCACTACTCTGGACGTTCTGACTTACAATATTTGGACAACTACAAATACCTAAGTGTCTGGTTAGACTGTAAACTCTCCTTCCAGACTCACAATAAGCATCTCCAATACAACATTACATCTAGAAACAGCTTCCTATTTCGCAACAAGGCATCCTTCACTCATGCTGCCAAACATACCCTCGTAAAACTGAATATCCTACCGATCCTTGACTTTGGCGATGTTTTTTACAAAATAGCCTCCAGCACTCTACTCAGAAAATTGGATGTAGTCTATCACAGTGCCATCTGTTTTGTCACCAAAGCCCCATATATTACCCGCCACTGCAAGCTCATTTGCTGGCCCTCGCTTCACATTCGTCACCAAACCCACTGGCTCCAGGTCATCTATAAGTCTTTGCTCGGTAAAGCTCCCCCTTATCTCAGCTCACTGGTCACCATAGCAGCACTCACCCTTAGGTGAAAAAAATACAAAATAAAACTTTATAAAGCATGACATGTGGTTATAGATGCTTTGTAACACATGTATGTAGTGGTTATGAAGCCTTTATAAGCTGAATGTAATTTAAAGCGGGACCCACATGTGTATGAGTGTAAATTTGTGTGTTCAATTCAGTCAATTTACCCAACAAGAGAGAAAGAGAGTGAGCCCCTGTTTCTGCTCTGGTAAATATTCAGTCTCCAGTCCAGTGTAGTCCAGGGTGCTGCTGAGTGTTTGTGTGCTGACAAGGGTGGGAGAGCTGTACCAATCTGAATACCTCTGAGACACTGCAGTTGTAAAACTGCATTGAGAATGAGAAACAACCCTCACTCTCTTTTCTGATTGCTCACTCACTCACTCACTCACTCACTCACTCACTCACTCACACACACACACACACACACACACACACACACATACACACACACGCACACACACACACACACACACACACACACACACACACACACACACACACACACACACACACACACACACACACACACACACACACACACACACACACACACACTTTATAATTACAATTACAACAATCTACAGGTCTTCTCTGTCTTTCTCTCTTCTCTATTATGAAAATGTTCTGCCTGTCAACCTTTATTCAAACACTCAGCATGCTACCATCCTAAACTCCCAATCTGTCTGTGTTCGTATTGTGTTTTCCCCTCTCTCTACTGTGTCTGTCTCTCACAAAATAGTCAATTTGCAAAATACATTTAGAACTGTGCGCTACATGTCTTTTCCTTATTGAGTAAAAAGGAAGTAGAACTGTGTAAAGTTGTTGTGAACAATCCCAAAAAGATTTCAATCTTCAAAATGTTAACAACATTACCGACTCATTGAAGACTAAGTCCTATCCTACCCATACTCTGTGTATCAAGCATTTTTTTGAAGGGGGGGCACCCTAAAATTCACTATAACAAAATAGCACATTGCCTTTCTGCACCTATTGTTGCTAAATAGAACAACCAATTCAAAGGGTTAGTTCACTATTAAGCATTTGTACTGTGGAAATACCAACACACTAAATATGTATAACATTGGCTAGTAAAACATGAAATGGAATTCAAATAATTAGTTGTTTAACCCTATCAGTCCCGAGACCCCATGAAAAAAGGATTTTCATTTATCTGACTTTCGTTTATGTGCATATCCAGCCCTTATATTTAGCCTCATAATTAAGTGTTTTAACCATTTATTTTCAGTGCAACCAAGGCCACAAATAAAAGACAAAACAATTTGACATAAACAGCCGCATTCATTAATTTTATTGAGAAAATAAAAAAAGGAAAACAGGAAAAAAGGCAGGCAAAGCAACATTTTTATAAAATTGAATGTATAAGTACACTGTGTATAAGTGTCACGCCCTGACCTTAGTTATCTTTGTTTTCTTTATTCTTTTGGTTAGGTCAGGGTGTGAGGAGGGTGCCATGTGTGTTTTGTCTTGTCTAGGGTTTTTTGGTTTGTCTAGGTAAATGTAGGTCTATGGTGGCCTGAATTTGTTCCCAATCAGAGGCAGCTGTTTATCGTTGTCTCTGATTGGGGATCCTATTTAGGTTGCCATTTTCCATTTTGGTTTTGTGGGTTATTGTTTATGTGTAGTTGCATGTCTGCACTAGTTGTTTATAGTGGCACGTTTGTTTTGTTAGTTTGTTTAAGTGTTCTTCGTTAAATTAAAGAAGAATGTATTCCAATCACGCTGCGACTTGGTCTCCTCGTTATGAAGAACGTGACAGAATAACCCACCAAACAAGGACCAAGCAGCGTGAAAAGGAGGACACAGCCGGCCGGGGGAGTATCGCCATCCTAAGGAGGAGTTAGAGGCAGCGAAAGCTGAACGGCGATACTACGAAGAGAAATAGCGGAGAATAGAGGAACAGCGACGATATGAAGGTACACGGCTAGCACGGAAGCCCGAGAGGCAGCCCCAATAAAAAAATTGGGGGGGGGCACACAAGGAGATTGCATGAGTCAGGTTGGAGACCGAATCCTTGTGCTTACTGTGGGGAGCGTGTTACTGGTCAGGCACCGTGTTGGTGCGCTCTATTCCATCCAGCTCCTCGCACTGGCCGGGCTAGAATGGGCATCCAGTCAGGAAAGAGAGTGCCAGCTCAGCGCTCCTGGTCTCCAGTATACCTCCTTGGACCAGGATATCCTGCGCCGGCTCTGCGTACTGTGTCTCCGGTGAGTCTGCACAGCCCAGTGCGTCCTGTGCCAGCGCCCTGAATTTGACATCCGGCCAAGACGGTTTGTGTCAGCTCTACACCCCAGACCTCCAGTGCACCTCCACAGTCCAGTACGTCCTGTGCCTGCTCCCCGCCCTCGCCCTGAGGTGTGTGTCACCAGCCCAGTACAATCAGTGCTGGCACCACGCACCAGGCCTCCAGTGTGCCTCCAGGGTCCAGTACGCCCTGTTCCTGCTCCCTGCACTCGCCCTGAGGTGCGTGTCACCAGCCCGGTACCACCAGTGCCGGCACCACGCACCAGGCTTCCAGTGCCCCTTCAGGTTACAGTATCTTATTACAGTATTATAGACACTATGTCCTGGGATTTTCTATGATTTTCTATGTAAAATAATCCTGTACATTCTAATGACGCTTGTGAGCATCATAGAGCAAACCATGTTACATGTGTATGTTTGTGATAGTCATTGTGCAATGGCTGTGGGCAGCGTTTGGTACACTAACACACACATTCATTGCACCTCCCTGCTCCGTTATCAGCTACGTTAACAATGTGGGTCAAGACACAAGTTAACTTTCCTATCTTAGTACATACATTTGACCCTTTATTCTTACCTCCCGTCAGTAACCGTTTCCTCTAATAAATTAGCCTCTCTTTCAGTTCAAGGGGGGGGACAATTTTGGATTGAGCTGTTGATGGGGCAGCATTGCTTTTAATGGATACTTTGGATGGCAGTACTTTTGTTTTTCTTCCGGATTCATTATGTAAATAAACACCCATGCACAGAAGTACTTTGCGGCTCCACCATCTTTTTATTTGATAGAGGTTAGGTTTTTCAGTTTAGCCTTAGAGAGAATAAAGTAGACGGCACACGTCAAACATATGATTTATGACTCTATGTCAGGATGACGTGTGCATGCCCATATTTGGGCATCCGACCAGGACATCCTGGCGGGAACTGATAACGTGTTTATGCCCATATATGGCCATCCTGTTCTCATGCGTTAGAGGGTGTGCTAATATATGCGTATATTGTATCTATTCCTTTGAAGTTGTCATGATGATTGATGTCTAGGGACCTCTTTGAACTGGGGGGGGATGTTGGAACATTTCAAAGAGTATGGCTCCCCCACCCCCTGTTTTATTGACCTTAGGGCTGTTGTCTTTGAAACAGGAATGTCCGGGGGTATTGGGTGTGGCAGACACATTATAAATAAAGCCCAGAACAAGACATGCAGCCCCAGAACACAAAACAAGATTTTAAAAATAAACATGGATTTTGTGATCAGTGGCAAAGCTGTGATGACTGTAACAAAGGAAGAAGGACCGTGGCTGAAACATAGAGAAAGGGCCAAGTATAAAGCCACAATATACGATGCGCCAAAAAAAACAGTTTCTAAGTGTGTATAGAACCCAAATAAGTGCTGATGTCTAATGGACAGCAATGGGGGTATAAGTTTGATTACCTGGCCTGTAGAGTGAACCTCTATACGGTAGCCGAAGGAGAAGAATATACCGACCAGACTTTAGGAGTGGACTACGGGCTTGAAGACTGGATGGTTTTTCGTAAGGTTGTGTGTCCAGAACTGAGACTTGTCACCAAGGGGTATAGCTTGTTCACGGGCTACGAGACCCGTTGTGAAGGTACCCCTGACTCCTCAGGAAGAATATTTCACAGGGTGAAAATACAAAGAAAGAATGGACTTCCATGTGGCTACGTGGAGTTCTATATCAGCAACGAGGAAACCCGCAACCAAAACATTCATGGTGGTGGCCTGACTTGGGATTTTAGGTTGCGCATGCTTATTCCTTTAAAAAGTTGTGATTTAATGGAATTGGAAATGTTAGAGTTGTTGGACGCTCTTTTTGTACAGAGCCAACAGCGGCAGAGCATTGTTCCTGTAAAGAAGTGCATAATATATGCGAATCCTGAGGATTATGATTCAAAGGAGCCCTAATAAGGGTCATCCTCAGAAGGGTCACCCCCGAAGAAAACAAAGTACTTGGCTGCGTTAACCATGCCCTGATACCCAAAGGACTGGTTCAACAATAAAATGAGTGCCCTTAAAGCCTCCAGTTCTTCATTTCCACATATACCATGGATATTCATACTACATACCAGGACTCTGAAACGTCATGGGGGCAAGACCCTACCTCGCAGCCCAACATTCTACTCCCCCCTGGCAAGACCCGTGGCACCCCCTACATGTACACAGCCTGAGGATGTGCTTGATGGGGTGGTCAGTACTATTTTTGTGGACACCATCAAGGCCTCTGTAGCCACGCTTTTAAACGTGGTGATTGGAGAGTATATACAAGAAAAAATCTATGTGGATCTATGTGACATGCAGGCCCTTGCAGATAAAAATGATGAAAATCGCTACATGCTAACGGTTATAGATATTTTCTCTAAAATAGCATTTGTAAGGGTCTTAAAAAATGAGCGGGCAGAGGTAACCTGGGCCTTTGACTCTATCTTGAAGGATGGAGGAGCCCCCAAGAAAGTGCAGACTGATGCCGGAAAACAATTTTTTAATAATACTTTTCAGAAACTCACGAAGAAGCACAATATAGTACATTTTGCTACAGGCTCGGATTTGAAAGCTTCAGTTGTTGAACGCTTTAACAGAACTCTGAAGGAGCGGATGTGGCGATATTTTACAGCTCACAACACGCATAGATATATCAATATAGTTCAAGATTTAGTAAAGGGGTACAACAACAGCTACCATAAGAGTATACGTATGAAACCCTCCGAGGTCTCTTCTGAAAACTCTTTTGAAGTCTTTAAAATCTGTATGGTTTGTTCCCCCTTCACCGTAAGAAAATACATTTTAAATTCATAGTGGGGGACTTGGTGCGTTGAGGGGTGTTTTCGACAAAAAATATGAGCAAGGTTACAGCTGTTCACCGTTACCGAATGTCTGCCGCGAATACCCCCAGTCTACAAATTAAAATATTATGACAGGGAGCTTATAGAGGGATATTTTTATGAGAAGGAATTACAGAAGGTACAGTTGGGTAAAGACAAAGTCTTTCACGTGGAGGAGATTCTAGATCAAAAGAGAGAAAAGGGGAAAAAAAATGGGTGCTGGTCCGCTGGAAAAACTGGCCCCAAAAGTTCAACAGTTGGGTATTAGAGCACGATGTGGTGGAGGCATCGGGGGTTAACTTAAACCCTCATGCATGATAAAAACCTCCATCATTCGTGTGTACACAGGAGTGCATCATGGAACACAGCGGCTTCTACCTAACTCTCCCCAGTAAAGCACCTGCGCATATATATCGTAATAATCAGAGTTTGAATTATACAACCAATTTTCCAAAGCCTATAGAGTTATCAGAGGCCTGGGAAGTAGGTCTCAGCGAGATTACATACCCCCATAGTTGGTATAATATCAAAGATAAGGACCGTGATTTTTATTGCAAAAGGATATCGGAACCTGCAAAACTTGTTAAGCTTAAAAAAGGGTTCTATAGAACCGTCGACAGGATCGTCACAGAGTTGAATGAACTCCTAACCCTGAACAATACGGAAATACTCCTGATCTACAACCCTATACATAATCGTGTAAAAATCTCAGGGGATGCTGACGGGGGAATAAAGACCAGCGGTAATTTAGCCTACATGTTGGGGATGGGTCCCAATGAATGGACGTATGTGGAAGATAAATTATTCCAGTTCCCTGCGGATATACATGCAGGATTTTACAACATATTTGTGTATACCGACATCATATCCTATCAAAGGGTCGGAGACAGCTGTGTGCCCCTCCTGAGAACAGTTCATATACACGGAAAGGACGGGGACATAGTCACTGTCACCTACGACAAGCCACACTACGTACCTATAAGCAAGAAATATATTCTGGTTGAGCTTAAAACGGATCAGAACGAAAACATAGAATTTACTTATGGTAAAACGATTGTAAAACTCCACTTTAGACCCACTAAAACCTCTCTACATATATAATATTAGTATTATAAATTTTTATAAACATAATACAAATAAATTAAAAAGGTTTATGGACCACCAACATCTCGACCCCAACCGCTATGTCTCATACTATGTTGCTCAAGTGGGTAATGGGTTACCCAGCAATTATGGATCCCCTACCATGTACGGTTCGAGGATAGGAGGTATATTTCGCAACCTCTTTAGGATGGACCGTTTATGATGAGAGGCCTCAGCATAGCCAAACCGCATTTAAAATCAGCGGCTACAAATATAGTAAGTGATGTTGTAGCCAATGCTATGACCAGAAGGGCGTCACCAGATGTCAAGCGTCAAGAAGGCTCGGGGCTTATGATGTTGTCTCGAAGACCAAAAAAGAGACCTCCGGGTACAAGGCGAAGGCTTGAGGTTAACAGTTAAACGAAACTCAGTAAGTCAAAGACGGGGTAAAGTGAGGAGGTCTGGACCAAAAACGACGAAAAGAATACTCTGAAGTATTTTCTAAAAGAACAAGCAACATGGCTCTTTTACACCGAATGTCCTCTAAAGCTATAAAGACAGAGCTCGATCTTTTTACGGCCCCCTTAACCCAACATTCAATGGAGAGGTCCAGTTATATGGAGATAGCCCCACTCTCTGCCATTACCGACAACAGTCCTATAGAATTTTTCATACCAGGCCACGGTGACAACTATCTGGACCTCAACAACACCTTGGTGCATTTGAGTCTAAAAGTGACCAAAAGAGATGGTACTAATATTGCAAACAATGTCAAAGTGAGTCTCATTAATGTGTGACTTTGGGTGAACACCTAATCAGTCAAAGCAGTGCCCAATACCCTTATAGGGCCATCATGGAGTGTTTACTCAACTACTAAGACTAAAATTAACCAGGGCCAAGGATCAGTTTTGCCTAATGTCTGCCCAGGAAGGGGACTTTAGTTTAAAAGTGTTGGGGGCAACTCTTTTTATTAAAAAAGTGTCTGCATCTCCGGCAGTTCGTCTGGGTCACTCACAGGCTTTGATGAAAGGAAATGCCCTTTACCCTCTCCAAAGAATTACCATGAAAACATTTAGCACACCTATGGGCAGTGGAATCTACAGTCAAGAAAACCTATTTCTAGGCCCTTTACCACGAAACATGGTTATAAGTTTGGTTGATCATGCCTCTAATACGGGCAGCTTAAATAAAAACCCATTTAATGTTCAACACTTCAATGCAGAGTATGTAGCTCTCTGTCAGGATGGATGCCAGGTCCCTGCTAAGGCTTTCTAACCGCAATTTAATAACAACATATCTGTGCGAGAATTTTACAATCTATTCCTGGCTACCGGGAGGCATCTAAAAGATCTCTCTTTACCTACTGACAGAAATGATTTTGCAGAGGGTTAAACATTGTATGCTTTCAATTTATTACCTGATGATGACACCTCAGGATATCTTTCGGTGGTGTCCCAAGGTAACCTCAGGCTGGAAATGCGTTTCTGTACACCTTTAGCCTGTACCGTTAGCATGGTTGTTTATGCATGCTCTGATTCAATCTTGGAAGTGAATACCCGAAGACAGGTCTTAGTGGATTATTATTAAGGATTGTTGAGCAAAGACATGAATACCCAAGAGTTGGTAGGGCTCATGAGCCGACTGGTTGGAAAACAATTGTGGAGTGTTGGCTTGTGATGAATTACCTATTGAGAAATGGCCGGAGCGGCCTGCCATGTTTATTGTCAATACCCATCCTAAACACATGCCGGGTGAACATTGGCTAGACATTAGAAGAGGAAGGAGGAAGAAAAATCGAGAAAAAAAAATGGATTCCTACGGCTTTCCCCCCAGTTTTTCACATTTCCCCAAATCTATTAAATAATTTTTGACCAAAAACGTCTCAAAGATATACTACAGCATCAAACAAGTGCAAGATAACCTTTTCTACCTATGTCAAAGAGCCCGGGGAGTTTCTTTTGAAGATGTTATGTCTCTTTATAAGGATTATTTAAGAAGTAATGATAACGTTGTAGCTTGTTTTGTTAGAAAATATGAAAAGTGTTCAAATATGTGTCCTTTAAGACCGTGTAATCAAGGCGTATGCTCACGTCAAATGTTTCAAGAATGCCACAAATGTTAAATTGCTTAATTTTTCAAATAACATTTATTGAATTTAATCATAGTCATTCAAAAGTAATTAAAAAGTCTAACCAACCAGAGAGATCGGGATTAGGAAAAGGTCCGGAGACATTCAGGTGGGTAAATTAGTTATCATCATTCATTTCATAGGGGGGCGGGGTTGTTGGGGCATCTTTAGGGGTGATGTATCTTGTTGAAGGTTTTTGTTTTAAAGCTTGAATCTGTTGACTAAGCTTATAGTTGGGTACACCCGAGAGGGGAATGTTGAGGATTGCCAGGGCCTTAAGAAACTGAAGCCACCCGGGAGGTCTTTTGTCATCAGCAACCTTGTGGGTAGCTGGGGTACTTTTAAGCAAGTCAAGCATATGTGAAGCCCTGACAACAGCGCCCTGAAGGATAAACTCTCCTTGGTCATTCCAAGTAGCGGTCCCCTTTGAGTCTTTTATCTTGTTCGTAATGTATCTAACATTTTTCCTGTTACGTGCCGGAACATGGGTCAACATGTCCTGCATAACTTTATCTTCAACAGGCATTTGATCATCAGCCGGTAAGCTCGCAGGTACAGGCATTACAGGGGCTTGGCTCTCACTAGGCTCGATATCTTTTAAAGTGTCCGGTAGGAAAAGCGTTAAATGGTTGGTCTCTCTATCCCCTTGTTTCACCAAGGCCAAATGCAATAGGTTTGTGTATTTTTGGACCTTATCATAGGTGTTCAATCCTTTTCGGTTCACAATATCCTTCATGGCCGTATCCAAATCATTTTCCGCTGTTTGTCTGATATTTTCAGGACCCTGCACTTGTTTTTTAAGTCTATCCAACTCTTGTTGTGGCACCAGATACATTTTATTGGCCATTTCCCCCTGTGATCAACCCCCACGTCTGGCAGCAATAAGGCTGGTGATGAAGGGCACGGCTATACTTAGTAAAGGTAGAAGAAACCCCCCTGACTGTTGTATGCTATGTCTTTTCTTTTGAAGACTGGCCCTTTTATTGGCAAAATAGTTTGATCACGGTCTTTTGTCTCTTTAATTTTTTCAATTGGGTCAGGGTGAGTGGAATGCGTCCTTTGAGAAGATTCAAAGCAATCTCACATAGGGATAATATGATAATATGAGATCTGAAGATCAGTGACCCCAGATGGCCTTCCGTTCATTAGCAGTAGCCCCAACTAGGCTTCTCAAGAGGGGCAGGTTTCTTTTTAAACGCAGAGACATAGCTGTTACTTTTTAGGAATGTACGCAGCCGGCCACTCCCATGGGAACAGACCGGTTCGTAGCCTCAGGTGTTCTGGAGTATTTGCTTTTAAATCCACTATTAAATAAGAAAATGGCACTTTGGTAGCGTCCTCATAGCTCTCCATAAAATAGGATTTCCTTCCCGGGTACATCTGCGGAGCAAGAGTATTAATTTGTAGTTTGTCTCTAGGATTTTTTAACAAAACCATGTAATTGGCGTTCAAACTGATGGTGCGGCTATTTTTACCTTGGTGAAAGACATTCTGCACCAAGTAAAGCAATGACAGGTTTCTGCGATGAGTATATTGGGAAAAGCTTGGGCAATTTTGGGATGTTCGCTACCTGCAAATAGCATATCGTTCAAAATCAGCAGATTGTTTTTATGAGGAGGGAGAAGTTCATCATCAGACAGGGATTCAGGTATTCCTTCAACAAACTTGATTTTTATTTTCTTCAACAATTCATCATACAGAGGTTGATAACACGAATAACACCACACAATATTATCAGGCTTTTGAGATAACACATGTTCAGAATTCTCTAAAATACTTTTTACAAAACAAGTTTTACCACTATTAGATGGGCCTGCGATTAAGGCCGAAAATGGGAGTTGCAACCGGGGGTCAAAACCTTCTACAGCAGTCATTATATCTTAAGCTTTAAGACACACTGTGGCTTGTAGCATAAGTAAGTAGCCTAAAGGGCAATGTGGTCCCGTCAGGCAAAAGCAGTCTCTTGTCATAGACAACCCTGAATCTTTTAGTAAGTGCGGCATTCCTTAGATGGAAGCCCTTTTTATCCCTAACAATTTTTTTTGTAGGAGCTCAAAATCTCCAAGTCACTATTCCTGTCGTTTATGACCCTTGACCAAGCGTGTGATTGATTCCAAGTTTACACGCGGGGCATTTTCATAGTTTTGAGTCACACCTTTGGCTTTCAACACCATGTGATTGTCTTTAGTCCTAAGAGCATAGCTTTTGGGACCACAGGAGGACCATTCTGTGATATGGTCACCATCTTCGAGTTCACTCGTTAAACCACCCAGATAGTTGCTGAGACCACAGAGTCTGTGTCGTGGTAAAGAACCTGCCTCTGAAGCTGCTCCATGAGGGCGTACAGTTCAAGTCGGCCATAGGCCGTGGTAAATGCTGCAAGAAAGACATTTACATTACCCGGGGGTAGAACCCACTTCTTGTTGCGCCTCCATTGCACCAGGGCAATGTCTTGACTCAAGAATGAAAAATGTGAAATTTCGTATTGGTATTGGTCCAAAAACTCAAATTCCAAAAATTCTTTGGGATCTTCAATGATCGATGTTGTTAGCATATTACATCTCTGCGATAATTTGTCCCAAAGCGAGTTCAAGTACAATTTCGACACATTTCTTTTGGTTTTGTTGACCTATATTCTGTCAGGGTCAAGAAGTATGCCTTCTCTGTCATGATAATCTTGAATGTACCTGTCTTTGCTCTCTTGATCTGTGACCGATGCAGGATAGCCTTAAGCCATTTGCTTGCATCTCAAGAAGGTCTTGATGTACTCTTTAAAATGAGTGTCTGATTTCCTGGAAAAATTCCACACTTCAAAGATTTTGGCCACACAATACCCCATCTCTAAAGCCTTAGAGAATTCAACTGTGACCCATACCCCTGTCAGGGCTCTTTCTTGATCTGAGTGATCACATGGGTTTTGCTGGTTGTTGTTTTCACTGCAGGTGCGACAAAGGGGAAAGAAACGTTTTCCTTGAGGGCCCTTGCAATGCAACACTATTATAAATAAAACCCTTAGGAGGGTAGACAGTTGCTTTGATCAGACCAAAATAGTTTTGAGGTAAGTCAAAGTCGCAATGAATAATTTCCGGATGCCCCATAGGATAGCATGAGGAACTCATTACATGAGGAATTGTCTCGTCGGGTTGCGCTACATACCTCAATGTCAAAGCATTGGTACGGCCTCCATACAAGGCCTGTCGTGGTTCCAGGGGTTCTGGTGTGTCATAGCTGGAAAGGAAGGCTTGAACATGAGGATCAGACTTTTTGAGGGCGGCCCATTCGTGCTCCCACAAAACCTCCACTTTTAACCCGTAAGTAGCCTGTAAAGAATCCAATTTGTCTTGAAACTCTTGGTACATTTCCCCAAAAGTCTTTTGGGTTAGGACACACATGGCCTGGGGCACAAATCAAGATTTACAACCGTGGAAGAAACAACCGTTGTAGTCATACATGGTCTCAAGCCCGTCAATCTGTGAATCCATCTACATGGTAAGAGCCAAATGCCTTCTCCCACTGATTCAACACATGTTGAATAAAAATGTCTTTATCCTAGGCCAAGTACTCCAACCATTGAATGGACCGACTAGAGTAGGACTTGAATTGGCGTCGGTAGTTGTCAGGCTATAGATGCTGTAGGAATTAACTGTGTACGATAGGTTTTCATGCATGCCGATGCAATAGTTGTACAACTTCACGGGTCAATGCCTGCATCTTTGATTACCTCTTCTCTGAATCTGAGGCATCCTTCACGAAGTATAACCACATCATTGTCGCAGTATGATTCCATCTCTTTCTGGAAATCAAAGATGCCATGTCTTACTGTCTCGTACATTTGATCACACCCGTACATTTCGGGGCTGGGATAAGATCCAATATAATGTAGATTCTCCTCAGATGTGAAGAAGTGGGGGAACAAGCCTTTCACAGAGTTTTCAAAACCCAAGGCCTCTGGCATTTGAGCCAATCTCATGGGTAAGAAGCTTAAACTGTCAATGTATCTCTGGTTGAAGGCGGGGTCTACAAAACACAAGATTTTACTACCTTGAGCTATGACACTGGGTGCCACGCCTTGCTGTATCAAGGGGTTCAGAAGAAGGTAAGAGTCATAGGCTCTAGCATTGTGCGCTATAAACGTGAAGTTTCTGTACTGGCGTTTTCTAAAGTGTTTTAGAAAGAGCAGTGCACAATTGGGTCCCTCTGCCGACCACATTTCACCCTACAAAAATAGGCAAATTAACCCCCGATTGCTGATTTGTCTCAAAATCATAGAACACGTATTTCTCTGAATGTTCATCTACATCCAAGGGCTGAATATAACACTTGTGTGGCACTTCTTGAACCACTTTAGCGTCTCTGCTTTTCAAAGGCCCTTTACAGATTGGACAATGCATGATTCCACACACATGCGGTTTAGGGCTATCTATTTTAAGGTTATAATTGCAATGGCATTTTGGGCATTTATTGTGTCACAACTGCTTACAGATTTACAGGCCTTGGGGTGCCATATTTCAATTTAGTGTTTTTCATAACAGTAGGCCGAACGAAATGTGCGGTGGCAATCCTCACGGGGAGTCAAGTTTAAGGGTTGCATAGGACCATTTTCATCCAGACATACTGAACAGTTATAACGGCACGAGTGCCCCCACTTTCTGGTGTAGCCGGTATGCCACGATGTACAGAGACATATGGTGCGCCTAAAAACGCTGTGATGTTAGTAATGTTCGTTTTGAACATAAAAGTACAGAATCTGAGGATGTGGTTGGGGGTTGTTATGGAACTTCAAGAGAGCTGCATTAGCTCTACTGTGGTACAAAACCACAATCTTGATATTCAGAACGTTTTCAAATTTCAAATGTCAAAGAAAGCCACAGCATCCTGTATACCGAGACCCACGGCCGTTTGGAGCTCTCTAGCCTTTTGTAACGCCGCTAGATCAGTACATTCAGGGTTGAGTAAATGGGATAGCCCTATTGCAAAGCATAGCTTATTACCTGGATTGTGAACGTTTATGAGGTAGGCCCTTTTATTGCTTATGATTTCTGAATGCATTAGGCTATCTAGCTTCCTTCTCTGACCACCACCACCCTGGGGTTGCTGTATTATTTGCACTACAAGCTCGAGGGTCCTATCGGCTATGACGGAAGAATTTAACTGAACAAGTCATTCTAGCAGGGTGATAAATTGTTCAAGATCTGCTTCGCCATTGGGTAAAATAAGAGATACCGTGTTATGCTGGCTATCTCTACAAATTTCCAACTGTAAGACATCACGTGGTTCCCCAATATCTCTTGCCCTGTCTAACAGTTCGTTCAGAGTATCCAATATCATTACATACAACACAGCATAGTCAAGATTCGGATTCACCCATGTGAATTTAAAAAACTGACGAATCTCTGTATTGTTGAATTTATTTTGGTACACAACCCGAACACTTCGATCAATACCGTCTTCCTCCTGATTTATTAGACAATTTTCCAATTCCCCAAAAACATCGTATTGCGTTTCAGACTCTTCTGACATGGGCGTTAACGGCTGGTATTGGGGGGTGTGTGATGCGGAAGATGTCGGGCTCTCGTTCATCTGATTAATTAGGGATATGAGGGCTTCGGGAATCTGTGATAACAGGTTTTCATCGGGCGTCCCTGACTCGTTCATACGATTTTTCGAAAATTCTGTTAAAAATCGCGCAACTTTTCAGCGTCCTGCTACTCATGCCAGGAATATAGTATATGCATATGATTAGTATGTGTGGATAGAAAACACTCTGAAGTTTATAAAACTGGTTAAATCATGGCTGTGACTATAACAGATCGTGTGTTTCATTGAAAAACGCAAGAAAAACTGCTCTCTGAAAGCTAAAAATAATTTCCATAAGTCACTTCCACCAGTTATTAAAAGAGAACAGAATTTAATGGCGATCTGCCTGAAATTCATACAAATTCCGCACGATGGCGCCATTGTCCTAATTTTCAATTGAATTAATTGTTGGAAAATCCTTCTATCTGACCTCCAGTTTCCCAGTCTTCACCCGGATGCAGTTGAGGGAGATATTAGAGGCCATTGTTTTTGCAAGTGAAGACCTATTGAAAAGACATCGCCCTGTAATCATTTTGATAGATTATAAACGTTTACTAATACCTAAAGTTGGATTACAAAAGGATTTCGAAGTGTTTTGTGAAAGTTTATCGTCGACTTTTTTAATTTAAAAAAATTACGCAGCGTTTAAAAACGATGATTTTTTTCTGAATTACACAGCTTCCATAGAAAGCTATTTTGGGTATATATGGACCGATTTAAACGAAAAAAAGACCCAATAGTGATGTTTATGGGGCATATAGGAGTGCCAAGAAAGAAGCTCGTCAAAGGTAATGAATGTTTTATATTTTATTTCTGCGTTTTGGGTAGCGCCGGCTACCGCAAAATCTGTTGTTTACGTGTCGTGCTGGCATTTTGGGGGGTGCATGCTATCAGATAATAGCTTCTCATGCTTTCGCCGAAAAGCATTTTAAAAATCTGACTTGCTGGCTAGGTTCACAACGAGTGTAGCTTTAATTCAATACCCTGCTTGTGAATTTTGATCAAAGATTGAGTTGTAACGAGTACATTTAGCATTTAGCGTAGCGCATTTGCATTTCCAGGGGCATACTTGGGACGTCTGCGTGTCAAGTATGCTCAAGAAGTTAATAATTTCTAGGAGTTCGGCTGGAATCTGTAATAATATGCATTCATCTATCGGTATTATGTCTGTTACCCCCCCTTGTTCATACAATTAGTAATTTATAGGAGTTCTGGCGGTATCTGTGATAAGAGGCTTTCAACTCTCCCAACTAGGTCTGTTGGCTCTGCCATTTGGATAATTAATGATGTGCGTTCTTGGGTTATTCTGGAAGGATCCGTGTTACATATATGATTTTAGCGCCTGTATTTGCATTTTTTAATCGGACTGCTGTTTAACATAAGTGGAATTGTTCTATGCCAGAATGATAGATCCTCTCAGTACTGGCGCTCAAGTAAAACCCTCATTCGTTTGTGTAGCAAAACCTTTCGGGATTTTAGAGCCCTGGAAAAGGCTGTGAAAAACCTAGCTTGTTCTATTTCAGATCTGGATGTTGCCACCAAAGAATTGGCGGAATCAAGAAGGTTGGCCGCATCCCATAATAGCCGGTCGTCTACCTCTGAAATGTCATTTAAAATGGTGAAATCTTCCGTTTTAGTTGTTTCATTGGGAATGTTCGGTGAGCTGGAATCCTCCGCATGCTCTAGATGTATGTGGTCTTCTGTGACGTTATACGCCGGGGAGGAGTATTGAAAATAAAGATACAAAATAGGTTATTCAATATAAAAATATATTAGATACATAAAATGTCAAATACATTTCAGGTATATTACTATATCTTAACGATACATAATTAAAATACCTCTGCTTTTTTGGCGAGGACTGTTCTGACGAATCGCGTCTTAATCTTAAGTCTACCCCTTCCTTTTTCGAACATTCTGTTAAAAATCGTGCAACTTTTCAGCGTCCTGCTACTCATGCCAGGAATATAGTATATGCATATGATTAGTATGTGTGGATAGAAAACACTCTGAAGTTTCTAAAACTGGTTAAATCACGGCTGTGACTATAACAGATTGTGTGTTTCATTGAAAAACGCAAGAAAAACTGCTCTCTGAAAGCTAAAAATAATTTCCATAAGTCACTTTCATGGGTTGTTAAAAGGGCACAAAATTGAATATCGACCTGCATGCAATTCATACAAATTCCACACGATGTCGCCATTGTCGTCATTTTCAATGGAGTTTTTTGTTGGAAAATCCAACTAACTGGATTCCGTTTCTTCCGGTCTCCACCAGGACGTTTTCAATGTGCACATTGGCAGCCATTGATTTGCAGACGAGGAGCTATTGAATATACATCGCCCTGTAATCATTTTGATAGATTATAAACGTTTACTAATACCTAAAGTTGGATTACAAAAGTATTTCGAAGTGTTTTGTGAAAGTTTATCGTCGACTTTTTTAATTTTAAAAAATGACGCAGCGTTTAAAAACGATGTTTTTTTCTGAATGACACAGCTTCCATAGAAAGCTATTTTGGGTATATATGGACCGATTTAAACGAAAAAAAGACCCAATAGTGATGTTTATGGGGCATATAGGAGTGCCAAGAAAGAAGCTCGTCAAAGGTAATGAATGTTTTATATTTTATTTCTGCGTTTTGTGTAGCGCCGGATAAGCAAAGTCTTTGTTTACGTCGCATTCAGGCATTTTGAGGTGTTGCATGCTATCAGATAATAGCTTCTCATGCTTTCGCCGAAAAGCATTTTAAAAATCTGACTTGTTGCTTTAATTCAATACCCTGCATGTGAATTTTGATTAAGGTTTGAGTTTTAACGAGTACATTTAGCATTTAGCGTAGCGCATTTGCATTTCCAGGTGCCTAGTTGAGACATCTGCGTCTCAAGTAGGATCAAGAAGTTAAGGGATGGATTCTGAGCAATGTCCTAGAGTCCGTGTTGTGCGTTGCTTGTTTGGGTCTAGAATAGGTAGCGAGCGGGTGGAGGTTCCCGGGGGAGGTGGCGGGAAATTTAAACCTCTGTTCTCCGTGTGTTTGAAAAAACATTCATACAGAACGGGAGAAGTGCATCTATGTCATCTGCTCCGACAAAGTCGTTCAGGGTCCATAAGGAGCCGGTTATCCTTCTTGGCTGTATGTCGGCTGTAAACACCAAAAATAGCTTTTCATATAGGTTGCACACTTTTTGTTTTTTAATGTATAAATATTCTTGTGTATGTGATCAGTGGCAAAGCTTACGTCGAAAATAGTGTGATGGGGATTGGCTGCATGCGTTTTGCGTCTGAGAATCCCCGTCTAACGCTGTCTGTTCCAGATCGTTTAAACCTCTGAGCAGCTGCGTAAATGATGGAGAACCTACAAACGTTAGATAATATTAACAGTTATTTATCCTATATACATTTTTAACTTATAACTTATACGTGCATTGACCCCCCCTTTAAAACACATATAACTCATGTTTAAAATTACAATAATATCCATAATATTCAAACAATTCCCCGCATCCAAATCTAATATATATTTTTTTCACGAACTCACCTTCAGAAAGCTCCATTAGGATGGATTCACAGATTATCTTTTAAATGTTCAGTCCGATAAATATTTGGGGCTGTTGGCCTGTGGGTTTGTAGCTGCGCTAAAGGGGTGCTAACAGAGTGGATCGGTTGTCACTAGACTCGTTCGCGGTCATGGCTCAAAAGGAGAGAAAGTACTGAATGAGTTTACAGAGTCGTGGTGGCATTTTTTGGGGGCGATATCCTGTATGCCATAGAATGGGCCTGGAGTACCCCCAGGATGTTTTAGAGAACAAAGGCAGTGAATTAAAGCAACAGGAGGGGATGTCGAGACATTTTGTCGGCAGGTCTTGCCTTTTGATTTCCTACATCCTCAGGGGTAGCAGCTTGGGGTGTGTCCGATGTAAATTTATAGACCGGGGTGGCGGGACCGTTAGTATATATGGGGTCGAGGGGCTTATCCGATCCTCGGAGGTGGAAAGTCCAATGGACTTCTTTTACGACCAGTGTGGTACACCTTAGTGATATCTCAGATGTATTCTATGGTTATCCCGGTCAAGGGGCTTATCCGATCCTCTCTGTTCTCGTGGGGAAGTTTACAAATAAATGTGTTTCCTGCTCAGGCGGCCTCGTACAGTGTTGCATGTAGCCTCAACCCCCCCACTGGCCTCGACAATGCTTATCATGGGTCTGGGCTAGTATTCCGCCCTTTTTGTCTTGGGACCCCTCCATCAGCGGTTGGTGTTGGTGTCCGAGGCACCAAAGATTGGCTGAAACCTTTCAACCAAATCTCTCTGTGTTTGTGCTTCAAAAACGCTCAGTGGCTGTTGTGGCCTGCCAGTCACCACAGCGTCCTTGTGTGGCAAACATTGCAGTACCTGCGAACTGAGACGAGGATATCTCTCACAGTGTTTCACCAGTGGGAGTCATCGGGCCATTTGTGGGACAGACGCCGGTAGTTTCATTGTAAGGGGTTTCAGTCCCCCTAAAGGCAGAAAATGTGTAATCGGAACCATAGTCCACTCTGCTTATCAATGTTTTTATTACTGAAATGCCCGCAGTGCTTGCGGAAATGTCCTGAGGACAAGATAAGTTAATCTCAGCTACAGTATCGCAGGACTTCAAGGAGGAGGGAAGTTGATCTATCACAGAGACTGCTGGCTCGAAATCATGAAAATAATGGTCAATCAGGTTTGCTGATTGAATGCAACGAGATATCGTAATAGCTACTTTGTTTAGATTCTGCCCAAAGAGGTTCCAAAACCTATTTTTCCCAGGGGATTCTGTGGACAGAGATCCCTCGTGGATGACTGTGTTGCAGATAGCGTTCGGAGAAGACAGTGTGGTAAGTGGAGATGGCACGGTTACCTGTGACCATACTTGGTTGGTTTTCCAATCGATTAGTGGGATCAAACGATCCATCAAGTCTGCTACGAGCAGCAGTGGTACAGTTTTGAGGCTGGTAACATACGGGGTGAATAAGGATACGTCTTTGAAGTGTAGTTTCAGAATGAGTCTCAATGTGAGAGGCGAGGTAGTCTGAATTAACCTCAAAGTTTAATGTTGCATCTTTCCGTTTTTAACACACATTTAGCTGGGTTCAAAGCCCTTTTGAGATCATTGAACAACGTTTGAGAGATGAGCAACATTGCCGAATCAATTAGCACATCACAGGTTAAGCAGTCCTCTAGGACTGTTTCCAGGTATGGGCTTTTGGAATTGCGTTTTGTGTTCGTATTCCCCACAAAGTGGAGTGGTTGTTCGCAATGACGTGATGTGTCATCTGTATTTATGGTGAAGACAGATGGACTATTTGGGGTTTGAGTGGAATTGGCTATTGCAATGTTTTTGATCTCTTTTTTCACAGTTTGGGTTTTGCATCGTTGGAAGCTGCAAAAACGATTTTGATGTTTTTTATTTTTTATTTCACCTTTATTTAACCAGGTAGGCCAGTTGAGAACACATTCTCATTTATAACTGCGACCTGGCCAAGATAAAGCAAAGCAGTGCAACAAAAACAACAACAAAGAGTTACACATGGGATAAACAAACAAAATTAATAATGACCGAGTCTACTCTCTCCTGAAACGCAAGAGACAGAAATAGTACTATGTATTGGCCGAACAAGTCAACCCATATGTCCTGGCTCGTAGGCATTCAGTAATTCACCCTCACGCTAACTTCGTCAGATAAACAACACCGGAGGCAACCTCTAGTATCTTGTTCAAATGGAAACACAAACACCCAACAACAAATCTTGCTAGAGCTCTACTTGTTAATTACGTAATCTGCTACACAATACATAAAGACTGAATTCAACAGTAAGGCCTAATTTTGTTTTAGGCTCCAATATGTCGAGACGTGACTTTCATTAATCTGATGACTGTTATGTATCGAATCAACTGTGTTTAATTGTTACTCGATTAAATGAATAATGTAACAATTAACTAATTAGGAATTTGGGGCACCATAGAAGAAGTTGTTTAATGAGTTACCATCTCTCGTATTAAATTCAAGATGATAAATATATAAGATATATCGATAACTCTAATTTACTAATCATTACCTCATATCAGTCTCATTCTGAACATCGCAGACTTCTTGAATCCAGAAGAACCCCATCCTTTCTGATTATTCAGTTCTACACAAATTGATTGAATTATTTATTTACTAACTAACTAAATAATAACACAGAATCCACATACACTTACATGAGACAAAAGTCCCTAGTGGACTGACAAGATAGGGCTTATTACACAGTGATGGAAAATGGAGTCTGGAAACTAGAGAGATACGGAAAAATTTTTATTTATCGTGGATACATTCTATAACTATTCTCACATTAATCATATACCTTGCACATGAACCACCGCCCGTGGTTCATGTGAAAAGTAATGTATTTACGTGTAGATGTCTTTGTTAGTCGTCTCTCGGTTGAAACCAATCAATCCTTCTATGCAGGTATTCCCAAACTGGGGTACGTGCAATGCCCCCAGCGGTATGCCAAATAAAAATTAGATTTTTTGTTATTTTTTATGAATATATATTTTTTCATATTTTCAAACAGTAAGTTTATATTTTCCAACAGGGCTATACATTTGGGTGAGGTTTTTCTCTTGCGTGAGTAGACTCGTTTCACCTTCAAAAACAAAAAAGAAACCATCTAGTGTTCGGCAAAATAACAACACAATGTCAAATTTGGGGTGGCAGGGTAGCCTAGTGGTTAGAGCGTTGAATTAGTAACCGGAAGGTTGCAAGTTCAAATCCCTGAGTTGACAAGGTACAATTCTGTCGTTTTGCCCCTGAACAGGCAGTTAACCCACTGTTCCTAGACCGTCATTGAAAATAAGAATTTGTTCTTAACTGACTTGCCTAGTTAAATAAAGGTAGCCAAGTCAAATAATTGACATCCAATTATATTAACTGTTACTCTCTCGCGGGAAACCTTCACTTTTGCGCAGACATTTAGAAACTAAACATGACAATTTGAAAAATAAGCCACGGGATTTTTTGGAGTGAGAATAAAGACAACCTTCGAGTAATAAGACATGTAATAAAGCAACAGATACTATTAATAAGAAGGGGCTAGAAGCGTCTTATATGGTGAGCTACCAAGTGGCTAGGCCAGGCAAGCACCATACTATTGTGGATGACTTAATTATTCCTGCAGCCGTGGATATGGCTTGGACAATGCTGGGGGAAAGGCCAACAAAACTATTTAGACAATGCCTTCATCAAACAACACTGTTTCACGATGCATCAGTGACATGGCAGGAGATGTTTTGAAACAAATGCTGCTTCGCATACAAGCCAGCGAATGATATGCGTTAGAGCTGGATGAGTCAACAGACATGGCGGGCCTAGCACAGCTCCTAGCATATGTCTGTTACGTTTCTGCGGGGTCAATTAAGTAAGACATCCTCTTCTGCAAACCATGGAAACCAGGACAACATGAGAGGATGTTTTTAAAAGTACTGGACAGCTTTGTGACATCAAATGGACATTGGGGGTGAAGATGTGTTCGTATCTGTACTGATGGCGCAAAAGCCATGACTGGGAGACATAGTGGAGTGGAAACGCATGTGCAAGCAGTTGCTCCCGACGTCACGAGTACATTCCAGCATTCACAGAGAGGCTCTTGCTGCCAAGGGAATGCCTGACAGCTTGAAAGAGGTTTTGGACACTACAGTGTAAATGATCAACTTTGTTAAAGCAAGGCCCCTGAATTCTCATGTATTTTCTGCATTCTGTAATGATATGGACAGCGACCAGGTGACGCTTTTACAACAAACAGAAGTGCGCTGGTTATCAAGGGGCATAGTATTGACATGTTTTTTTAACCCTTGTGTAGTCTTAATATTCTGTACGCTTCCCTTGTCCTAAGGGTCACAAATAACCCGCCTTCACTAAACCCCTAAAATAGTGCAGCTTAATTGAAATCATGGTGATCTTCCTCTTCAGGAGCTGCTGGCTGAGTTCATAAGAGGTGAAGAAATTGCCACACGTGACATTGTGCCCCCTCAGACCATCTGTCACATCAAGCACAACCCGCATCCCCTGGCTCTTCTCTGGGCCTCCACTGGTCGGCTTCCCTGTGTAAACTTGCATCTTCCAAGCATAGCTGGATTGTGCGTCACAGGCCACCCATATCTTGATGCCAAACTTTGCTGGCATTCCGGGCAAATACTGTCAGAGAGGACAGCGACCTTTTGACAAAAGAGATTACTATCAGTAATTAGTATCAGTGTCACAGAAAACAATCATATACATCAATGATATTACAGCAATACATAATAAAATTAACAATGAAAATCTCTTACATTACTGATAAGAAAATAAAAAATATACCTCTGAATGGAACCTGTTGCTCATCCACTGTTACTTCAGGCCCAGGGTTGTAGAGATACGGCAGATGCTCCACCCACTTCCAGACCTCTCTTATGGCCGCCAGTTTGTCTCTCACACTTGCAGGTCTTGACTCATGATTATGAAATCAGAGCATTCTTGAGAAAGTGTGGAATACTTTCAGTGGCATCAGTGGCATGGAAAATCGCCCTTCAACTCTGCATCCCAGAGACTACCAGTAGCCTTACCCTGGGACCTATACACACCTGCTAAGATTAGCAGCCCTATGTATGCATGCAGGTCAATCTCACCCATCCTTTTTCAGTTGTCTCCATATTTACGGAAACCCTCCAAATGTGTCATCTCTGTGATGATTTTTTCGATGGCTGCTGTGATGAACATGTAGAATGTTGAGGCGATGTCCTGGGCATGGGCAACTGCATGGCTTGTGGGCCCTGGGGTCATCCTTATGACATTTTGTGCTGCCATTCTGCCCTGGTTGTCAAATGGTGACAAGGTCCCATGTTATTTTGCTGTTCTTTGACAGAAATGTCTCTCTTTCAGCTTGCAGGATTTCTTCTTCATCTGAAGATGATGCATCATGCTCTGGGTTGTACTCTTCCCAGTCTTCTTCTTCAAATACCCCCCCCTCTTCGAAAACATTGTTGTCTTGTTCCTCCTGGGAATCTGAAAAGAATCAGATCTACGACCTGTTGGGCACTGAAATGTGCACTCATGGCTTCAGCAAAGAGAGAACTGGAGCTACTGTCGTCTGCAGCAACTCTGCATTCCCATTAGTAAACAATGCTTTCAATAAATGTTTATTTTGTCTGAAATGCTGTTGATTTTGTCTGGGAACTTGAGTCATGTGTAGGGTCGTGGAGGGGTGATGCTGCACACACACAAAACATTTTAGTTTTTTCTTAGTTCAATCAGTAGCACACAATCTCCATTTATCAATGTGTGTGTGTGTGTGTGCGTGTGTGTATTTTTGTGGTTTGTAAATGATTTTTTACTGCAGGGTGAAAAATGACCCTAAGACAATATTTGTACCCTGGTGGTGTACAGCTTCATGGAAATATGAACAAATGAGATGTTTCATTTTTTATATTGTTGGGGTCACTAGGAAAAGTAATCAAATTTGAAGTTGAAAAAATACAATTTAGGGTGTTTTCTCTGCTGTTAAACACATTTTTGACAACACAAGTGTTAACTGAGAGACAAGCTTAATGTTTTCTTTACTGACCATACTTTTCAATTGTCTGACCGCTGAATGTTTTTATTTTGAAGCCAGAAGGAGGCAAGTATCAGCTACATTTATGCCTTTACTCGACTATGGGGATATTTTATATGTGAATGCTTCCGCTCAGTGTTTGAGATCAGTTGACACCCTTTTACCAAGGCACTTTGAGATTTGTTTTAAACTGCAAAACCCTTACTCACCACTGCACTTTGTATACCAGGGTTGGCTGGCCTTCTCTAGTCACTCGTAGGCTCAGGCACTGGTATACTTTTATTTACAAAGCCATTTTGTGTTTACTACCTTTTTATTTGGACATTTTTATTGTTCAGAAATGTGGTGGGTACTCTCTTCGTTTGCTGGACTTTATCCTGCTAACTGTTCCAAATGTCCGAACTGAATTTGGTAAAAGGGCTTTTATGTACTCTGCGCCACCGTCTTGCAATGCCTTACAAAATACTTTTAAACTGGAAGAACTTGTCCCGATTGGTATTTTTAAATAACTGATGAATGATCTTGAGACTGATTCCCTGACCTGTCAATGTTTTTAATTAGCTGTTTTTGATTTTGTTATACTCTTGTGAATTCTATGGATTTTACTAGATTACTTGTAGTTTTTCATGTTGATTGTCTGTAATTCTTGTAATGACTTGGTGCTGCCTATCTTGGCCAGGACGACTTGAAAAATAGATTTTAAATCTCAATGAGCCCTTCCTGTTCAAATAAAGGTTAAATTAAAAATAAAAATAAATTACATTTAAAATTAAATCAGGAAATTAAAGCTTGGTCTCAAATGGGTCTTCCAAGTGAACAATGACCCCAAGCATACTTCCAAAGTTGTGGAAAAATGACTTAAGGACAACAAGTCAATGTATTGGAATGGCCTTCACAAAGCCCAGACCTCAATCCCATAGAAAATTTGTGGGTAGAACTGAAAAAGCATGTGTGAGCATGGAGGCCTACAGTTACACCAGCTCTGTCAGGGGGAATGGGCCAAAATTCACCCAACTTATTGTGGGAAGCTGGTGGAAGGCTACCCGAAATGTTTGATCCAAGTTAAACAATTTAAAGCCAATCCTAACAAATACCAATTAAGTGTATGTAAACTTCTGACCCACTTAAATAAACTATTCTCTGTACTATTATTCTGACATTTCACATTATTATAATAAAGTGGTGCTCACACAAGCACTAATTCAACAAACTAAGTAAACAGAAAGCACAGTATGTGTGGATGGTGTGGTGTATGTTTATTTTTATTTGTAAGGTTTGGAAAGTTGAGTGAGTGAGTAATGAAATGGTTGCATATCCCAGAGCCAATCTATTGCTGTGGGCCGGGGTATGAGAAGGCTTTCAATGTTGGTCAGATGATGGATATACTTTTATAATGAATTATATGTCTTATCATGGTGGAACAGTTTTAAAATGGATGATACATTTGATTTGTTATTGTCCTATCATGGGGAACTACATTTTTTAAATAAATTATATCTAATTATTTATTTATGATCCTATTTTAATGGTACGGTCCATGACCCTATACCCTAGACACCCACCTGAATGACCCAGATACTAAGGAGAAGTCCCTAACTGTTTTATGTGCATGCTGTAAGCGGTCTGTATGCAGCCAAATGATGGTCAGAGACCAAGAGCAGCACTGCCCCCTCAAGATTCTGAGCCTGATTGGCAGGATTGGTCCTGCAAAGCCAAAGCCCCCTAAAGGGAGAGCATACTACACAAGGAAATTCTCAAAGCTGCTAATGAGATCCTTGATGACCTTGTACCTAGCCGGTGGGGATTCTGGTGGGGTGCCCCCACCCAGGCAGTGGCAGTGCTGGCAACACTAGCTGCAGTAACCCATGGGGAGGGGGTCACACTCGGACATTCAGAGAGGGGGTATATTATTGTGACCCTAGTGGCACAGAATCAAGTCGGACTGCATGGGATGCTTGGGAATATGGTCAATATGGGTAACCGTATTGTGGGTGTTTCAGGGAAAAGGTGTACGTTTGACCTCCATCATCTAGGATGTGACAATGGTAAATAAAATCTCTACATTTTTGCCTATTTTTTGTGCGGTCTTGCAGGCCTCCTCATGCAGCTGCAACTGCAAGTGCATTTGTAAATCAAGACCTTTCTTGAGTTGGGCTCTGTGGTGGTGCAATTGTTGAGTAAGTGAGCTTATGGTTGTGTGGGGGTATGGGTTGAGTGTGTGTGGGTGTATGTGTGTATCCCACAACTGTTGCGAAGGAGTAAAAGATGTGAGGGACAATAGAGGATGATCCACAGCTATATATAATACAAATCGAGGTGAGGGCGATGGAAATGCATTTGGCAGTTAATCTACTTCAATTCAGTAAATGGCACTGTGTGACAACCCAACTCGGGATGAGGAGGGCTTTTAGCAGGTGGTATAGCAGGGACCAATTGGAGGTTTACTTAGTAGAAATGCAAAGATCATGGTACAGCTATATAGACACTCAATCAGCATGTTAATTTTTAATGGCACGTTTACAAACATATATTTTGATAAAAATAATTGAAAGTTGTGTCTCATTATGATAGGTGGTGAAATAAGTATAGCCAGTTACAATTGTAATGGCCTAGCAGATAATAAGAAAAGACAATCATTATTTACCTGGCTAAAAGAGAATGAAAATAATATCTATTGTTTACAGGAAACCCATTCAACAGTTTTAGATTAAGTTTTGTGGAAAAAATAACTCCGGGGGGGGGGTGAAATATACCTTTCCCATGGGCAAAGAAATTCAAAAGGGGTGATGGTTTTAATTAACAATAATTTTGATCCAAATGTGCAAATTGTCCAAACAGATCCTCAAGGTAGATGGATTATTTTAAATATGTTATTGGACAATAAACAGATATGGTTTATTAACATATACGGTCCGAATAATGATGATCCAAGCTTCCTTGAAAATATATATAAGAATTTATCAACTCCACAAGCAACACTAGACTCTATTATTATGGTGGGAGATTTTAAAACGGTCTTAAATACCTCTATGGACCGGAAAGGAAATCACACTACAAACTATCACCCTCAGGCACTTAAGGAAATCATGAATATCATGGATATATTGGAATTAGTGGATATATGGAGACTTAGATACCCTGACCTAGTGAGATATACATGGCGGAGGCTTAATCAAGCTAGTCGCCTTGACTACTTTCTTATACCATTCTCTCTGGCACCAAAAGTTTAAAAAGTGTTGATAGGGGAAAGAATGCGGTCGGATCATCACATAAGTGGCATATATATTACTCTTACAGAATTTCCACGGGCGCGAGGATATTGGAAATTTAATCAAAGCCTACTAGATGATAAATTGTTTAGAACTAGGACAGAAGAATTTATAACTGACTTTTTCAGACATAACATAGGTACAGCAGATCCCCTTACTGTATGGGACACTTTTAAATGTGCCTTTAGAGGCAATGCATTTCAGTACTCATCTATAAAACCAATTTAAATCAAAAGAGTCCACATTAACAAAGCAAATTGAAGGACTGACAGTACAGTTAGATAGCAATAAAAACGGTACCACAGAGGCACAGAATAAGTTAGAGGAAAAACAAAAAGAAATGGAGGAACTTATTCAAGAAAGATCCAGTGTAATATATTATAATAATAAAGCGAAGTTCTTTTTCAATCTTCAATATAGAAATGCTACCAAAAAAATGTATTAAAACTTGTTTCAAATGATGGAGTCACACTACAAACTATCACCCTCAGGCACTTAAGGAAATCATGAATGTCATGGATATATTGGAAATAGTAGATGATGATTCACCAAATGATATTTTGAAAGGGGAAGTAAAGAACTTTAAGAATATGTTTTCATTTCAGGCTCCTCCATCTCCACTAACTGAAACTAATTGTATGTTTTTTTCCCTAATTATAATGTAAAATTAATATCTGTACAGAAAGACTCATGTGAAGGCCAAATTACTGAGGAGGAACTGCTTGAGGCAATTGGGGCCTTTAAGGATGGGAAAACTCCAGGGCTGGATGGAATACCAGTGGAAGTATACAAAACTTTTTTCGGTATACTCAAAGGACCATTATTGGCTTGTTTTAACAACTCCTATATAAATGGTAGATTATCAGACACGCAAAAAGAAGGTCTGATATCATTATTACTGAAACAGGACCCAAGTGGTATTGTTACGACCGTCGTATGAAGCGGACCAAAATGCGTGGTATGTGTTCATGAATGTTTTAATTAAAGAAAGCACTGAACACTGAATACAAAACAATAAACGAATAACGACCGTGAAGCTATAATAAGAACTGTGCTGAACACAAGCAACTGACATAGACAATCACCCACAAACAAACAGTGAAACCCAGGCTACCTAAGTATGATTCTCAATCAGAGACAACTAATGACACCTGCCTCTGATTGAGAACCATACTAGGCCGAAACATAGAAATCCCCAAATCATAGAAAAACAAACATAGACTGCCCACCCCAACTCGCCCCCTGACCATACAAAATAATGACAAAACAAAGGAAATAAAGGTCAGAACGTGACAGGTATGTATAAAGATCTAGTCCATTTAAAAAATTGGAGACTTCTTACAATTCAGTGTTGTGATGCAAAAATCCTAGCAAAATGCTTGGCACATAGAATTAAAAAAGTATTGTCAGATATTATTCATCCTAATCAGACAGGTTTTTTACATGGACGATACACTGGAGATAATATAAGACAAGTACTGAAAACAATAGAACACTATGAATATCGGACATCAGGCCTCGTTTTCATAGCTGATTTTGAAAAGGCTTTTGATAAAGTACGACTGGAGTTTATATATAAATGACTAGAATATTTCAATTTTGGGGAATCTCTTATAAAATGGATTAAGGTTATGTATAGTAACCCTAGGTGTAAAATAATAAATAATGGCTACATCTCAGAAAGTTTTAAACTATCTAGAGGAGTAAAACAAGGTTGTCCACTATCGGCATATCTGTTTATTATTGCCATCGAAATGTTAGCTGCAAAGATTAGATCAAAAAATAATATTAAGGGATTAGAAATCCGTGGCTTGAAAACTAAGGTATCATTGTACGCTGATGATTCATGTTTTTTTTTAAATCCACAATTGGAGTCTCTCCACGGCCTCTTAGAGGATCTAGATACTTTTGCTATCCTCTCTGGATTAAAACCAAATTATGATAAATGTACCATATTACGTATTGGATCACTAAAAAATGCACATTTTCCATTACCATGTAGTTTACCAATTAAATGGTCTGACGGAGATGTGGACATACTCGGTATACAAACCCCAAAAGAAAGAAATGATCTCACTCCAATAAATGTTTATAGAAGGTTAGCAAAAATAGATGAGATCTTGCTACCATGGAAAGGAAAATACCTGTCTATTTGTGGAAAAATCACCCTGATTAACTCCTTAGTTATATCACAGTTTACCTATTTGCTTATGGTTTTGCCTACACCTGCTTTTTGAATTATATGAACAAAAAATATTCAATTTCATTTGGAACGGCAAGCCAGATAAAATTACAAGGGCCTATTTATATAACGAATATGAATTTGGTGGGCAGAAATGATTAAATATTAAAGCATTAGACCTCTCACTAAAGGCATCAGTCATACAAAAGTTACACTTAAATCCAAACTGGTTCTCTAGTCAATTGGTACAAATGTCTCATCCTATATTCAGGAAGGGCCTTTTCCCCTTTATTCAGATTACACCTGCTCACTTTCGGTTGTTTGAAAAGGAAATAATCTCCAAAATATCTTTATTTTTTAAACAAGCCTTAGAAAGTTGGTTGCAATTTCAGTTTAATCCACCTGAAAGGACGGAAAAAATAGTACAACAAATAGTGTGGTTAAATCCAAATGTACTAATTGATAATAAAAAACTGTATTCATTGAAGAAATGTTTAAAAAAGGTATAATTTGAGTGAATGATATCATAAATAGGACTGGTGGAGTTATGTCACACATGCAGCTACCACAGACATATGGAAATGTCTGCTCTACCAAAAGTTACAACCAATTAATTGCAGCATTACCACAAAAATGGAAGAGGCAAGTGGGAAAGGGGAAAAAGTAAGGAACTTGTATGTCGGCCATGTATTAAAGAACATAAATGGTTAAAGAAAAGTGTGATAAATAAAAACACATAACAATTTCATTTCAGGACCAAAAAACTGACAGCTGTGCCACATAAATTGCAAAATATTTGGGAAGAGATTTTCGATGTACCCATTCTATGGCACATGGTTTATGAATTGATACGCAAAACAACGCCGGATTCAAAACTTAAAATTTTTCAATATAAATTACTATACAAAATTCTTGCAACTAATAGAATGTTATATATATGGGGGATACAATCGTCCCAGCTCTGCAGATTCTGCTGTGAGGAGGCAGAGACATTAGATCATTTATTTTGGTATTATTTTGGTATGTAGCTCGTTTTTGGTCACAGGTCCAGGAATGGCTGAAGAATTGCAACATTTGCCTAGAACTAACGCTACAGATAGCAATACTGGGTGATTTGAAAAGCCATGTCAATCAATCAATAATATAATAAATATTTTAGCAAAAATGTTTATTTTTATTTTACACAAAATCCATGAGAATAGGAAGGTTCAATTATTTTGTGAAGCATCACAGCACAGTTGAAAAATATATGGCAAATAGAAACCCAAAATGGATGATGTTGAGAGACAGATGGGAGGGGTTGAATGGAGCTGAAGGGTGGGACTAATAGCAAGATAAACGATGTAAAGCATACGGGATCTGTAAAATGTATATAGGTTCGGAACTTCTGTGAAATAGCATAGTTACAAATAGGAATCAAACTGGATGGATATCAGAAATAGAGGAAGGACTAAGAACAAACAAGAGAGAACTATTGTAAAGTAGTCTGTGTCTGTAAAATGTGTATAAGATGTATAAATTGAAGGTAAAAGCAGAAGTGTTTATTAGTTTACTCCAATTGTGGGATCAGCGGTAGGGTTAGCGGGGAATAATAATAAAGGTATATTCTTTTAAAAAGTATGTATGTCTATATAGGTATGTGTATGTATACATGTGTATATGTATGTATGCATGTGTGTATGGATATATTTACCCAAAAAATATGGGGGATTGGAAATGATGCAGACAATTACATTGGAAGCAACATTCTTTCCGCAATATTAAGCTGATCCTCCTTCTAAAAAATAAATAAAATAAAAAATAAAAAAAATAAAAAAATAAAGTGGTGCTCTAACTGACCTAAGACAGGGAATTGTTTGTAGGATTAAATGTCAGGAATTGTCAAAAACTGAGTTTAAATGTATTTGGCTAATGTGTATGTAAACTTCCGACTTCAACTGTAGCTACAACAAAGATGGAAGAGGAAGTGAGACATCCTACTCCCTAATTGTTTTCTGTTTCAATCGAAGTCAATGAACTAAGTAGACCAGACCCAGCTGCTATTTAATTCGTGTCTATGGGAGAGCCATCTCTTAACTAGACCGGAACTGACCATTTTTCTCTGTGATTCCACAATTCAGAACAGGCTAGCTAGCGCTAACTATTACTTGCCAGCCCACTCTAGACACACAAGCGAATGTTATCAGTTCAATAATAGATGCAAAACCACGCTGTTCTGTATGGAATGTCCTTCAATGGCCTCCGGTGCAAGTTAGTAAAGGGAAGCTCCTGGACAAAGGATCAGGAAACCCAGTTTCAACATGTGCGTTCAGAGATCTCAATAAGTTGAAAAGCCACCTTCTGTAGTGAAACTTGGGTGTGCACATTTAGCCAAAACATAAAACGACATTGATCCAAAACACTAGGGAAAATTGTTTGGCCAACTAGTTTTAACAGTTTAACTAAACTTTTTCACATTTCTTTGTCCGGTTTACTTACCAATTATTGTGATTCCATCGTTTTGCAAGTTGGCTTTATTGTAGTGTTGAAACACATACACATACACGCGCATATACACACACTCACACACATGCACACACACCCTCTCCAACATACTTCTCGCCCCCCCACACACCCTATCTAAACAACCTTTCTCCTCACCCCCAATCCCACCCTCACTCTCTTGAGTGTGAGTCACTTCTCCCAGAGTCATCACACAGGCAGCTTTTATTCTCCAACAATGCAACAGGACTTCCTGTCTGTGCCCTACTGTCGGAGTACGGGGGGGGAAGAAAGGCAGTCAGCTATTGTCGCTTAGACAGGTTTGGTAATTACTTGCTTGTCCATTCAGTCCTTGTCTGACAGAGGCACACACTCTTCACCCACCAAACCCATTGTGGGCTTGCCAAAAAAAAGAACAAAGACACAACATTCAAAGTTTGTGATTCATTGTGGAGGACTGAGGAGACAGGTTTCGGAACCATCCAGAGAGTGGCTAGTAATGTCACCTAAACATAGCGTAGAGAATTCGGGGGAAAGCACTAAGAGGATACAGATTTGCTTCTGTCTGTATTATTTGTCCCAAGATTTAAAATAGCATCTTGAGGCATTGAGACCACTTGACACATAGTTGGACGCATTAAACTAAGTAATATAGTCCGATAGTGTGAGTGTACAAAACATTAGGAACACCTTCCTACTATTGCATTGCACCCCTTTCTGCTCTCAGAACAGCCTAAATGCATTGGGGCATGGACTCTACAAGATGTCGAAAGCTTTCCACAGAGATTCTGGCCCATTCCCACAGTTGAGTCAAGTTGGCTGGATGTCCTTTGGGTGATGGACCATTCTTGAAACACGGGAAACTGTTGAGCATGAAAAACCCACCAGCGTTGCAGTTCTTGACACCCAGCACTTACTACCATACCCTGTTCAAAGGCACTTAATAACTGTTCACTACAGTGGGCAGGGTCACATAACGTGATTCTTGGAAGTTAAAAGAATCTACATTGAAACAAAGGTATACAGCTCGAACACATGGTTATGGGCTTTAAAAAAAGAAGACAGCAGTTGAAATGCATTCAATTTCATGTTTGCATCCCAATATAACACTTTATATACATGACAGACGACTTAAATAACAAAACCGTTTGACATAGAAACACCGGACTGTCGGCAGTATATTTTAAATAATGTTTATTAATTATGAAATTATGATTTTATTTTAGAACATTCACCCTCTGAATGGCGCAGATACACAATCCATGTCTCAATTCTCTCAATGTTTAAAAATCCTTCTTTAACCTGTCTTCTCCCCTTCATCTACACTGATTGAAGTGGATATAAAAAGTGACATCAAAAAGAGACCATAGCTTTCAGCTGGATTCACCTGGTCAGTCTGTCATGGAAAGACCAAGTGTTCCTAATGTTTTTTAAACTCAGTATAATTGAAGGGGAATATACACAACATGACAAAAGTATGTGGATATCTGCTCGTCGAAGATCTCACTCCAAAATCACGGGCATTAATATGGAGTTGGTCCCCCCCTTTGCTGCCATAACAGCCTCTACACTTTCCACTAGATGTTGGAACATTGCTGCAGGGACATGCTTCTATTCAACCACAAGAGCATTAGTGAGATCAGGCACTGATGTTGGGCGAATAGGCCTGGCTCACAGTTGGCGTTCCAATTCATCCCAAAGGTGTTTGATTGGGTTAAGTTCAGGGCTCTGTGCAGGCCAGTCAAGTTCTTCCACACTGATCTTGACAATCCATGCTTTGTGCACGGGGGCATTGTCAGGCTGAAACAGGAAAGGGCCTTTTCCAAACTATTGCCACAAAGTTGGAAGCACAGAATGGTCTGGAATGTTATTGTATGCTGTTGCGTTAAGATTTCCCTTCACTGAAACTAAGGGGCCTAGCCGAACCATGAAAAACGGCCCCAAACCATTATTCCTCCTCCACCAAACTTTACAGTTGACAATATGCATTTGGCAGGTAGCGTTCTCCTGGCATCTGCCAAACCCAGATTTGTCCATTGGACTGCCAGATGGTGAAGCATGACTCCTCACTCCAGGGAACGCATTTCCTCTGCTCCAGAGACCAATGGCAGGGAGCTTGCGCTTCAGAACTTGGCAGTCAAGTTCTGTGAGCTTGTATGTCCTATAACTTCACGGCTGATCCGTTGTTGCTCCTAGATTTTAACACTTCACAATAACAACAGTTCTAGCGGGGCAGAAATTTTACGAACTGACTTGTGACGGTGCCACGTTGAAAGTCACTGTGCTCAATTTTATACACCCTTTTATTTATTTGACTGTATCAATATGTATTTGTTGTAAATCTTTTGGAAATTGTAAAAAGCGTTGGAAGAGTTCATTGAAATGAATCGCATCGTTGATAAGATTCCTTTTTCATTAACTAGGCTATTTTCTCTTTGAACCATATGGTCTAGCCACTAGAAACTCAAGGACAATATGGGCAGAGATCAATAAAACTATACAGTGCTTTGAAAAAGTATTTTCTAATTTTCTATAATTCTCAAAGGGGGCAATTAGGAGGCATTTGGTTGGAGATATTGCAGCTAAAGGTGACACAACCAGTTATTGAGAGTAAGGGGTCAACTCATTTTTCCCACAGGGGAATTGGGTGTTGCATAATGTATTTAAATAGAGAAAATAAGTATCATATTTTTGTTATTTGTTCACTCAGGTTCCCTTTATCTAATATTAGGTTTTGGTTGAAGATACATTCAGTGTCAAAAATATGCAAAAATAATAAAAAAATCAGAAAGAGGGCAAATACTTTTCCACCACACTGTATGAATATTACTATTTTTTTTAAAGTTATTCAAGTGTAAATTACCTAAATTACCATAGATGACCTATAACTTTACCGAAGATTCATGGAACTTTGGTAAATTACCGGTAGCTTTGCAACCCTAGTCATTACACAGACTCCATCTATCCTACGGTATGATTGCCCAGAGAACCATCCATCATCTGAAACATATCCATGTCTGTACACATAACATGTTCAAACAATGCCTACTTTATCCTTTACCAATACTACCCATACTCTGATACACACGCACACAAACACACGCACTCACACTGTACGCTCAGCTGGTTTTGGAGTGCTCAGACAGATGGTGCGGTGGAGCCTGAAGTAAGTAACACACAAAGCGATGTACTTGTCTCGCCCAATGAGAGAGCTCATTTGGAACTGCCATCAGTAGACATATGATTTATTGCTCTGTCTGCTGCCTCTCTGAAATTGCAGCCAGCGATTCCACTGCAACAACACAACACCGGATTAAAAGACTAAATTAAACAACCTCCCTCCAATCTCTCTCTCTTTCGTTCTTATTTTCTTTCTTTCTCTTTTTCTCTCTTTTTCATTCTCTTTCTCCCCTTCTCTCTCAAGTGTGAGTAAGTGGAAGGATTGGTAAAAGCCTGAATGTGTTTAAGTGCAGATGTTCTTTCAGCTGACCAACTCCATAATGTAGCCATGCTACTGAAAATGATGGTAACATATCTTTATATTTTTGCTTCAAATCTACCCTTTCCTTAAAATAGCTTGGTGGTCTTCCGTAAAAAAAAAAAATCCTGATAGGAATGATGAGTTCATTTAAATGCTTCTGTACTGAATGTGCTCTATCCTTTTTCAACATTCTGGACTCCATCTCTGCAGGAGGGAAAGAATTTCCAGATACATAAATTATACAAATGTGGCATTCTTTGAAAGTTCCGTTATTTAAGCAAGTTTCATGTTTGAGAAGTCTGAAAATACATCAGAAAGTTGGCAGAACCGCAATGGGGACTGCTCAACAGAACTTACATATTTTTTTTAAAGAAACCTTGAGCACTATAGGGTATCAAAACTGAAATAGTCTATCTGATGCAAGTTTACACCTTAAAGGTAGACTCAGTAATATGACATTTTGATACACGGTGGGGATACTTCTTGCTTACAGACATAAACAACACTCAAATCTGTAAAGACTGCTACTATTTGTTCTTGTCATTTGCGCCCTCTTGGCAGACTTGATTGCTCTTGTTCATGAGAGAGAGGGAAAGAGAGAGAGGGTGGGGTGGAGGAGGAAAGAGCATAACAATGTCCCAGATATGTCCCAGACATAATGAGATATAATGAGTTGGGAGATGGTGGTAAAGTAGATGTAGACAAGTACAAGTATCAAATACCACAGCTATGCCATAGGAAGTGAGTGGCAAGAGGATCTGAATGTGTAGGTGATTGATGCGATCAAGCTCAAGAAGCCTTAATATGTGTTGATCAATGCCGATTGTGCCTCATCTGTACACAAGATCAAATCAAATCAAATGCTATTCGTCACATCTGCCGAATACAACTTACAGTGAAAAGCTTACCTACGAGCCCCTAACCGACTGTGCAGATTTAAAAAATACGGATAAGAATAAGAGAAAAGTAAGAAGTAATTAAAGAGGAGCAGTAAAAATAACAATATATACAGGGGGGTGCCGGTACAGAGTCAATGTGCGGGGCCACCGGTTAGTTGAGGTAGTATGCACATATAGGTAGAGTTAATTAAAGTGACTATGCATAGACGACAACAGAGAGTGGCGGTGGTGTGGAGAGGGGGGGGGGGGGGGGGGGGGGCGACGACAATGTGAATAGTCTGGGTAGCCATTTGACTTGGGGGTAAAAGCTGTTTAGAAGAGAGAGAGTCTATGACAAGGTTGTCTGGAGTCTATGACAATTTTCAGGGCCTTCCTCTGACACCGCCTGGTATCGAGGTCCTGGATGTGTGTTGAGGTCCTGTTTTGAGGATCAGCGTGGCGGATGATTTGTTGGCACCCTTACCACCTGGGGGCGGCTCGTCAGGAAGTCCAGGATCCAGTTGCAGAGGGAGGTGTTTTGTCCCAGGGTCCTTAGCTTATTGATGAGCTTTGAGGGCACTATGGTGTTGAACGCTGAGCTGTAGTCAATGATTAGCATTTTCACATAGGTATTCCTTCTGTCCAGGTGGGAAAGGGCAGTGTGGAGTGCAATAGAGACTGCATCATCTGTGGTTCTGTTGGGGTGGTATGCAAGGGTTTCTGGGAATGGTGTTCATGTGAGCCATGACCAGCCTTTCAAAGCACTTAATGGATAGAATCTGCCACTGGTTCTCTCTTACTGTCAACACACCAGCATCACTATAACCATTGAGCTGGTTTATAGTGAGCTGTAAGTGTGGTCAAAATGCAGGGCAGGGAATTTCAACCTTGACACTTGACTGACCAAGGTTTTTGCTGGATGGATTGTGAATAGGTTATGATCATGCCAGAGTTCGAACTATACCGTGACGTTCGAGAGGGTTTCTATTGGGTGCACTCGCTTATGGGCCTAATAATGAAGATGTAATTTAAGAGGAACAAATATTACCATTTATTGTGGCATGAACAAAACCAGTCATGATGCTTTCATCTGATTGTCCAAAAAATATTTTCAGAATGTAGGCTGCTTGTGCATGTTCGTCCACTCCAAAATAATCCAAACAGTACAATGCATTTATGCTCGCGACATTTTCTGAATGGAAATAGTCTGTTTACAAAACACCAAAAAGTGCGCTTAATGACATTCTGCAATTGCCATTGATTAGGCCTACAGTACATTAATTGATGCATCGTGCTGACAAATTGACATTTTTTGTAGCCTGGAAAATCGGGACACTAGAAACGGGTCTGAAACTGTCCGGTGAAAAACAGGATGGTCACCCTAACACACAGGTCAATTTACTAGACTTAGCTTTGTGCAATGTGTAGACCTATTACCATGAACTGTAAATAGGCCTACCGGTAGCCATAGTTGTTCTGGCCACAGACAGCACAAAGAACACCAATACCCACGGGCACCTGAAAACAAAGCAATGACTGCTATAAACAACCGACTGACAAAAGCAAATGATGAATCAACATATAAATCAAATTCATTGGAATAAAGTGATAGGCTATTTTTTATCTAGGGTGCATTGGGAAACAAATGGTGAAAATTAGAAAGTACAAAGGAAAATCTACGCGTTTAAAGGAGGCCAGTCGAGGCCAAATCTAGCACTACTGAGTGGACAGTGCAGTGGACAGGGTGACGTGTGTGCAGCCACATAGAAATAAATGGTTTAAACCATGACAGAGAAATGGGGGTGTTTGTTTCATTTAGAAGCTTTTATTTTAATATGTACCACTGTAAAACAGAATAGAAGAGTGGTTAAATTAGCAACGTGACTTTTGTTTCAGTCAGGGGAGCTATGAACCCCGACTCCCCTGGAATTTGCACCCTGGAACAGGCCATATCACAGACATCAGGTTAATTTGTTAGGAATTGGGCTGTGCCATTTTAAGTTGGAGCGACATGAAGACCATTTCCATGTTTTCCTCAGAAAACATTTGCCTGATACCCCACTACCTCTTGCTCTATCCATTCAAGCTAAATGAATCTTACTGTGCTTTGCTTTGACTGACATGTACATTGTACAAAATGGCAGAAGTTGTTCGACAGGAACAAATTGATGTGTGTCTAAGCGCTGTTAGACTCTTTTGACTCATTTCTCACAATGCCTACCTATTTGACATGTAATATAATGGCATGATGTAGAAGTGCATTAAACCAGCTTAACAACGGATTCCAACATTGATAAATGCAGCAGGCAGGCAAACTTCGATGTGCAGACAGAGAAAAGAGAGAGAGGAGAGGGCTTCTTTCCCTAGTACGCCCTTTTCATATCTATTTGATGCCACTCTGTGTGAGATGGTCTTCCAAAGCAGGGAGCAGTTGGAACTTTCGACAACAGACAGACACACTGTGAAACCTAATTTTGTGTGTGTGTGTGTGTGTGTGTGTGTGTGTGTGTGTGTGTGTGTGTGTGTGTGTGTGTGTGTGTGTGTATGTGTACATGTCTGCGTGCATACGTGCGTGGGTGTGTGCGGTTGTGTGTGTGCATGTCGTGCTGCACATCAAACACAGTCCTGGTAATCAGGCAGAAGGTGCATCAAACACAACCACAATCAGCCTGTTAGACCTTGCTGGTGACATTTAAACTGCTGTTTTGTTCAAATTAGAAAGGGACCCATTTATCTGACAATATCATTGGTCTCCTCCTGAGGCTGCATGCTGCGCGTTCATTCGTCTCGCTAAAAAATGCCGCAGCAGCCGTCAGAAGCCCCCGTCGGAAGGGATGGGTGTTATATCAACCACAATCAGCAAGGTCATTATTAAAGGACGCATCACATTTTCGGTTTTATGGAAATTACCCTGGCCAACTCCCCAGTAGCTCTACTCAATTCCTTCATGTTTCGCTTTACAAAGGTGCAGATATAAGTGAGTGTTCAGTCTGACTGCGACAGCGACCCCTCAAAGTATCCCAGTCTTGTTAAGATAATGGACACAACTAATGACACTTCTAACCTGAGGTTGTTTAGATACCCAGACATGTGTGTGTGTGTGTAATGTGATGAATATTTCCAGACTAATAGTTTGTCTGCACCTCCATCGTTTCAGGGGAGGATTCTTCAGTAATGGCTCTCCGTCACCAAGAGCAAGAGAAGAACAATATTTTCTCTGTTTTGCTTTTTCATGATACAAGTCTTAACTTCCACTTACTATAAGTCAAATGTTCCCTGAGTCAAGCATTGATGTCAATAGAGACAAAGACAAAATTTGACTTGATTTGAAGGTTTTATACCTACTAACTGGGCATTTGGAAAGTTTTCAGACACCTTGATATGTTCCACATTTTGTTACGTTACCACCTTATTCTAAAATTGATTAAATAGTTTTTTTTTACCCACTTCAATCTCTACACAATACCCATAATGACAAAGCAAAAACTGTTTTTAAATATTTATTTACATAACTATTCAGACCCTTTACTCAGTTCTTTTTTGAAGCACCTTTGGCAGTGATTGCAGCTTTGCATCTTCTTGGGTATGACACTACAAGATTGGAACACCTGTATTTGGGGAGTTTCTCCCATTCTTCTCTGCAGATCCTCTCAAGCTCTGTCAGGTTGGATGGGGAGCATTGCTGCACAGCTATTTTCAGGTCTCTTCAGAGATGTTAGATCGGAGTTCGAGTCCGGGCTCTGGCTGGGCCACTCAAGGACATTCAGAGACTTGTCCCAAAGCCACTCCTGCATTGTATTGGCTGCGTGCTTAGGACCATTGTCCTGTTGGAAGGTGAACCTTTACCTCAGTCTGAGGTCCAAGTAGCTCTGGAGCAGGTTTTCATCAAGGATCTCGCTGTACTATGCTTCATTCATTTTTCCCTCGATCCTGACTAGTCTCCCAGTCCCTGCCACTGAAAAGAATCCCCACAGTATGATGCTGCCACCACTATACTTCACCGTAAGGATGGTGCCAGGTTTCCTCCAGAAGTAGCTTCAGTCTGGCCAATTTGATGTGCTGCAGCTAAACTCTGCTCTTTTCATCTTTAGTCATTTAAACAGTCGATTTCAGAGCAAAATGCCAAGGATTAAGCTGTGCATGGAGAAACGAGATTAAGGATTTAGTTGTAACAGGTGGTTTTATGTTTTGTCTTAACTCCCTCAGACTTGATATGTGCTACCTAATTTCTTTCCACTTTAGCATCAAGGCCTGATTGATGGAGCGCAGCAGTGATGGTTGTCCTTCTCGAAGGTTCTCCCATCTCCACAGAGGAACTATGGAGGTCTTTCAGAGTGACCATCAGGTTCTTGGTCACCTCCTTGACCAAGGCCCTTCTCCCCAGATTGCTCAGTTTGGACGGGCGGCCAGCTCTAGGAAGAGTCTTGGTGGTTCCAAACTTCTTCCATTTAAGAATTATGTAAGCCACTGTGTTCTTGTGGACCTTCAATGCTGCAGAAATGTTTTGATACCCTTCCCCAGATCTGTGTCTCAACACAATCCTGTCTCAGAGCTCTACAGACAATTCCTTCGACCTCGTGGCTTGACTTTTGCTCTGACATGCACTGTCAACTGTGGGACCTTATATAGACAGGTGTGTGCCTTTCCAAATCATGTCAAATCAATTCCATTTGGCACAGGTGGACTCCAATCAAATTGTAGAAACATCTCAAGGATAATCAATGGAAACAGGATGCACCTAGGCTCAATTTCATTCTCATAGCAAAGGGTCTGAAAACTTATTTAAATAAGGTATTTTTGTTTCTGCTTTGTCATTGTGGGGTATTGTGTGTAGATTGCTGAGAAAAAAATATATTTAATACATTTTAGAATAAGGCTATAACTTAATAAAATGTGGGAAAAGTCAAGGGGTCTGAATACTTTCCGAATGCACTGTACACCTATGCACATCGTCACATATTTTTACAATCTCGCCTACCAGCTCTCTCTCTGTCGAGACGTGTGGTTTCAGAACGCCTTGAATGGTAGACTTGAATGGCAGTTTGTGGCAGGAGTGACAGGTTTTAATTGGCTAAATTCAAGTAATGGGCTAAATAAGGAAGTGAGTTTTGGAAATTTGGAATGTATGCATCTAAGGAATTGTTCTCACGTATAAACTTTATTTGCCGAACTCAATTGAGCTCCAAAAATAAAATGGTCACCATGGTGTTATTTTGATAGGTGACTTTTGTCATTTTTCAAAATTCCATCTAATAGAGCTGTTGCAGGCTTGCTCCCTCTCCTGCCTCAATGTTAACCACACTCCACTTTGAGGCACAGTGTTAGCAGGCACTATGTGCCAGCATTTTGAGCCTGTGGACAAGGTAACATGATTGTTTTGGCGGCATTGTTTGCTTTTACAGTCAGCAGGAAACATACTCCATGTTTTGATATTGTTTTATAAAAAGTACAATTTGAGCCACTAAAGAGGGATATCCCTGTAAGAGATGGAATGACATAAACAGATGGAGAGGGCATTGCTCATTCTGGAAGCAGTTTTCCTCCTGCAGTGTCTCAGAGGCATTTATACTGATACATCCATTCCAGTCAGTCAGCACACAAACACTTAGCAGCATCCTGGACTACACTGAACTGGAGACTGACTATTTACCAGAGCAAATAGACAAACTAAACGCGCACACACACACACACACACACACACACACACACACACACACACACACACACACACACACACACACACACACACACACACACACACACACACACACACACACACACACACACACACACACACAGGCAGCAATAGAAGGGGTTTTCCATTATCAAGATAGTCCAGTAGATAAGCACTGCATTTTTTTCAATCATGTTTATCCCATGAACAACGTGTTCACTGTCCTAGCATGGGCAGAATGACAATGTCATTGAACAAGTCAGTAGCTCTCTGAGTGACGCCTGTGATGTGTAGGGAGAGGAGTGGGATGACAGGGAGGAAGAGAGATGGAGAGAGGGGAGACAGACACAGAATATGAATGAGAGAGGATATCTGACACTGTCTGGAGATTCTACAGCTTTGAATTCCTAGGGTCAAATATATTCTCGAAGACACAATGAGGAAAACAAGAACATTTCAGTAACCCCAAAGGTTTTGGTTTGGAATCGCATAAGGCAACAATTTACTGTCAGGTTGATTTGCTGAATCATACTTGGAATGTAGAGGAACCACATCCAAAAGCTCTCAATGAGCTTGTTGATATTTTTCTACCTGGACATTCCCGAGTTTCGAAAGTAACAAATAAACCTTGCAGTCGAGCCTTGATTGGATGACTGTCATTTTCCCTGGTGGCTTCAAAGAACTTTGCAGCACATCCTGAAAATAGCATTATCCCTTTGCTTTCTCATGCTCAGATGTGTGTGCTTAATATTTTAATTAAACTAGCCCAGTAAGAGGATTATGACATGATGAGTGTGTCCTCGCTCAGATGCAGTTCAGTCCTCCTCCTGAACTCATTAATTAGAATTAGAGTTTACTGACGGGGAAGTTTGGACAATGAGAAACATGGCTTTCAATGTTTTGACTCATTCTAATATGGGGCGATGCCACCACCTCCTCTCTGAAATGCGTCATTGTTTATTACGATGTGGACCATGCCTTGCCCTTCCCTATTTAACATATTCAAATCAAATTTTATTGGTCGCGTAGACAGTTGAGAAGATGTTATAGTGGGTGCAGAGAAATCCTTGTTTCTAGCTCCTAACATTGCAGTAAAATGTACACAAATAATCAAAAATTTGAAATAAAACACAGGAAATCGCGAAATGTCAGAATGAATCCAATTTACAATACAAATAGCACTGTAACAGTAATCCAAATACAATCTATACATACTGTATCTATATCTGATGAATTTACACAAACTATCTAAGAATGTTATGTACAGCAGTAGATAGTAGAGTGAGCTATGTCAAGAATCCAGTATATAAATTAATATGGGGTGTTTATAAACAGTGTAACTAAATTGCAATGTACAGTAGGGTGTATATTGGAATGAGGTATATTGAGAATGCAGTATTTAAAGACACACTACACTGGCAAAATGGATAGAATTGCAGGGAATTAGCTTCCTGACCAAAGTCTGGAATATAAATATATACTGTATGTATGTGAATGGTTTTTATAGACAGTATGGACAGTAAGTGCATATAAAAGGTGTCTATAGCAGTAGTTATATAGGATAAGCCATGACTAGAATATAGTATATACAGTACATATAAATATGGAAAAACAGTATGTAAACATTATCAAAGTGACCAGTGTTCTTCATTTCACCTGGGGAGATTTGTGACCTCCAGCAACCTCTTCACTGAGCCCACTCTGACAGGAAGTAATTGATTGATGGAGAAACTGTGTCAGTAGGAAAAGGACAGGACGCCTTCTCACCCCTCTCTCTCATCTCGTTTCTTTAACGTGCTCTTTCTGACACTTGTCCGTCTCTCTGTCTTTCTCTCGCTATCTCTGTTCTCCTCTCATCTGCCTCATGCTTCTCCTACACTTAATCACTTGTATCTCTTCACATAACCTAATGGTCTATCTTGGGCATGGGTGGATCGTATGATCAATGCCTCCGTTCACCCACTCTGCATTTGTCCTCTATCCCACTCCTCCCCCACCCTTCCTCCTGTCTCTTTTATTAACGTCTGTGTCTCTCTCGCTATCTTTCTCTTGTTCGGTATCTGTCCCTCTGTCAGTCATCTTCTGGAGCCCCCGGGACATTTACCCACACAGGCCATTAGTTTACTTCACTTGTTTAGAATGAAAAAGAGCAGGATGGAGAGAGATTGGTCATCACAAATTCAAGTGTAATTTGCCTCTCGGTTTGTGAAGGTGAACCGAGTAATCTCTCACCTCTCTTCTCCAGCGCAGAGATGTTAAACGTACAATGTCACACGATTCACAGATTCACCGCTTTGAATGTCACCGCATGTCACACAGAGAAGAGTCAGTCAAATCTGCTACAAACTGCCCCAGATACAGTGTGTATGCGTGCGTGTGTGTGTGTGTCACGACTTCCGCCGAAGTCGGCCCTTCTCCTTGTTCGGGTGGTGTTCGGCGGTTGACGTCACCGCCTTTCTAGTCACTACCGATCCATTTTTCTGTTTCGTTTTGTTTTGTCTGATTACACACACACCTGTTTTACATTCCCTCATTACATTCCCTATTTAACCATCTGAAATACATTTCTGTTCTGTCCGTGATTGTTCATGTCGTTAGTGGTTGTGTTTATTTGGAATCTATTTGGAATTTTGCTTTATTCTTTGAGTAAACTCAGTTGGATTACTCTATACCTGTGTCCTGCGCCTGACTCCGCTTTCACTCTGCACCCAATCGCTGACAGTGGGCCTGCGCACTTGTGGTACATGCCCACACACACCATTCACGCAAATGAATCAGATCCACAGAAGGCAGTGGAAAGGGTGAATGTTTAGGAGAGAAGTATGATACTGTGTTATACACATGGCTTCACACAGTTTGAAATGACAAATTAGTTATTCAGAATGGCTTTAAAGGGGCAATCTGGGATTGATACATTGAACTTTCAAATAAATGATTCTGTATGATTCCAAAAATGGACGTACCAATCCCAGACGACAACCATTGAATGGGACTCATTTGAAATGGGACAGTATGCGTACCAGTTACTTAGCCTCATAATTACCAGACAGATTACTGGAATGTAAACTCATGAGAATTCTGGATGGTTGTATGAGGTGACCAGTTGCTAAATACAGACTTTTTAAAAATTTCCGTTAAGGGATAAATCACATTCCTCCAAAAGAAGGAATGTCTTTCTCCTCAAAATCAACTAGATCACTATTGTTACAGCCTTAACACTGTGCTCATTTTTCATATATGAATTGCATTCTTCCCATTTACACATTTTTACAATGACCTTTACAGTTACCTTAGCATATCTTTTTTTATCCAGAGCTAGCCTTCTTACAGTAAGTAGGTAAAACGCGTACAGTATCTCGACCACTGCAAGAACAGATGTTAGGATGGCAATCTGATCACCCGGTTGCAGGATAACTTTTGAAACGTGCCGTGTGTTTGAGGTCTAAAAAAGGCTTCAGAAGTTGCTAATTTCCTCTTTGAAATGTTCAGGATACGAAAAAATGATCAGCCGTTTCATAAACATCATCCACATAATAATTCACATTGTCTGTGGCTTGCAGATTTATTTTACTGCTGCTGCAAAATGTCTCAAAATAAGATCCTACACCTGAATTGTAAAAGCTCCTTCCAAATAGTTGCTATCAAGCAATATTAGTGCCGGTGAGAATAAAAATGATCATTGGAAACATTGTGAGGTTTTGACATTTATTGTGTGCTGATTTAGGATGACTATGGTGCCTGGGGGACAGTATGGTTTGAAATCATCTGTTTTGACTCATCCTGAAAATGTGGGTGTATATTCCTATGTATTCCTATTCCTATTTTGTTCCTTTTTGTATTCTGTCTTTGTCTCATTCTCAGTCATTTTTTATCAACAAATGTCAAGCATAATAGAGGCAAATATTATACTTGAAGTGTCTTTTATGTGTATTTGTAAATTGTCTATCTTCTCACTGTCATGGACACATATCAGAATGTATTAGCTACAAAACACCCATAACAATGTAAAGTACCACACCTACTTATTCAAGCGTTTTTCTTAATTTTTTACTAGTTTCTACATTGTAGAATAATAGTGAAGACATCAACACTATGACATAACACGTATGGAATCATGTAGTAACCAAACAAGTGTTAAAGAAATCAAAATATGTTTTATATTTGGGATTCTTTGAAGTTGCCTTGATGACAGCTTGCACACTCTTGGCATTCTCTCAAACAGCTTAATGAGGAATGCTTTTCCAGCAGTCTTGAGCACTTGTTGGCTGCTTTTCCTTTAATCTGCAGTCCAACTCATCCCAAATCATCTCAATTGGGTTGAGGTTGGGTGATTTTGGAGGTCACGTCATCTGTTGGAGCACTCCATAAATCTCCTTCTTGGTCAAAAAGTGCATACATAGCCTGGATGTGTGTTTTGGGTCATTGTCCTGTTGAAAAACAAATGATAGTCCCACTAAGCGCAAGCCAGATGGGATGGTGTATCGCTGCAGAATGCTGTGGGAGCCATGCTGGCCTTGAATTCTAAATAAATCACAGACAGTGTCACAAGCAAAGCACCCCCACACCATCACACCTCCTCCTCCATGCTTCACAGTGGGATCCACACAAGCGGAGATCATCCATTCACCTACTCTACATCTCACAGAAACATGGGGGTTGGAACCAAAAATCGCACATTTGTACTCATCAGACGAAAGAACAGATTTCCACCAGGCTAATGTACATTGCTCGTGTTTCTTGGCCTAAGCAAGTCTCTTCTTATTATTGGTGTCCTTTAGTAATGGTTTCTTTGCAGAAATCCACAGTCTCCTCTGAACAGTTGATGTTGAGATGTGTGAAGCATTTATTTGGGATGCAATCTGAGGTGGAGTTAAATCAAATGAACTTATTCTCTGCAGCAGAGGTAACTTTGGGTCTTCCTTTCCTGTGGCGGTCCCCATGAAAGTCAGCTTCATCATAGCACTTGATTGTTTTTGAGACTGCACTTGAATGAACTTTCAACGTTTTTGACATTATCCGGATTGACTGACCTTCATGTCTTAAAGTAATGATGCACTGTGGCTTCTCTTTGCTTATTTGAGCTGTTCTTGCCATATTATGGACATGGTATTTTACCAAATAGGGCTATCTTCTCTATACCAACCCTACCTCGTCACAACACAACTGATTGGCTCAAACACATTAAGAAGGAAATAAATTCGACAAATTAACTTTTAACAGGGCACACCTGTTAATTGAATTGCATTCCAGGTGACTAACTCATGAAGCTGATTGAGAGAATGCCAAGAATGTGCAAAGCTGTCATCAAGGCAAAGAGTGGCTACTTTGAAGAATCTCAAATATAACATGTATTTTTATTTGTTCAACACTTGTTTGGTTACTACATGATTCCATATGTTTTATTTCATAGTTTTGATGTCTTCACTATTATTCTACAATGTAGAACATAGTGAAAATAAAGAAAAACCCTGTAATGAGTAGGTGTGTCCAAACATTTGACTGGTACTGTATATATGGGCTGTGATACAGTGTGATTATTATTATTATTATTAAGGTATTACATATTCCATTTCAAAACAGCTTTCCATATTTTAGACTCGGTTTCAGTGCTTCTGATTTAGTTTCTGGCTTAGACTGGAAATAAGATATAGCTCGTCATAAGCTGCCCTTGTCGATGGTGTGGCAGAAAAGAATGAAGCTTGTTAGGGCATATGAAGCTCAGCTCAGCCACAGTGATTATCATGCATCACTATCCCAGTGTTTTAGCAGCTGACAGCTCTGTAATTATGTCCTTTGGCTTCTCTGAGCTCAATTCTAAACCTGTCTGACAATTAGTCATTTTTATCACCACAGCTCAGCATGGAACACATGCTGCGTGTGGGGCTGGACTTCTTGTGCCTGGAACAAGCCTTGGCTACTGTATGTGTGCGTGTGTACTATGAGTATGTCTGTCTGTCCCAGTGTGTCATTCAGTGTGTGCAAGCACATACTCACACACACACAGATACATCTCAATGAAACAGTAGGAGAAAGGAAAACACTTTCCATGCTGGCTGAATTTCTTTATTTTTAACTTATTGATTCACTGTGCAAATTAATTGTCTTATGTTTGTGTCAACTGGAGCACATATTTGACATTCTCCTTTTTTTTAGATGAGATGCTACAAAAACTTCCTCCACCATAGGTCATAACAGAGACGAAGCCAAGACCAGAACTCTTGAGACTAAACAGTTTCAGGTGAAGTTTAGAGTTAGGGTTAAGGTTAGAAAACAAAAGAGCAACAGCGGGATTTGAACCAGCGGCCTTCTGTATGTTGCGCCCCCCTATTCTATGACGTACTATGTAGTCTCTTTTAAACAACCATAGTGGTTGGTGGTGACTACAGGGCCACATCAAGTAAGGGAAAGTAGTCAACAATTAGCTGCAGTAATTAGGGACAGCCAGGCGTAAGGTTGAGATGTAAATTGAATTCAAAACTTGTTTTCAGGGACTAGGCTAACAGGACTAAATGGATGTGTGTGTAATTATTAAAGTTGCTGGCTAGCGCAGTGGAAGGTGGAAGGAGTGGGACGTCTAGCCTTAATGACCATGTACTCTTATAATCTCCACCGGCATAGCCAGAAGAGGACTGATCACCCCTCAGAGCCTTGATCCTCTCTAGATTTCTTCATAGGTACCTGCCTTTCTAAGGAGTTTCCTAGCCACCGTGCTTCTACATCTACATTGCTTGCTCTTTGGGGTTTTAAGCTGGGTTTATGTAGAAAGCAGGTTGTGACATCTGCTGATGTAAAAAGGGCTTCATAAATACATTTGATTGATTTGAAATTTGACATGACAGGAGTACTCTTAGAGTCATGACAGAAAATGGCTCTCAGGTTGTTATTAAACATATACACCCCTGTACATTCCAAAGACAAGGCTGACTATTATAAAAATGGGAACATAAGCAACTTATTCTTCCACACAGACCATCCCCTGGCATGGCACAGTACTATATTAGCACACTACCCATCTGTTAAGAGGGAGGGTGTTAGCAATGGGTGGAAACTGAGTGAGCCAATGTCAACCTCTACAAGTCTGGAACAATAATGGTCCAGGGAAACCACAAACAGTTTCAGCTGGACTTTCACATAATCAAAGAGATAGAGTTTATCCTGTTGAGCTGTCTTGAGAAAGATAACCCCACCCCGAGCGTGTCAGACCAGACCTCTTCATTATACAACCCCATAAGGAAAATCAACCTCCCAGCATAGAGTACTACTCCCTCATTGAAATGAAGGAGACATTCTCCCAGCTGGAGGTAAGGCAGGTGGAGCTGGAACAGCAGGTGAACACATTTCAGTCAGCACAAAAAAATTGTCTAGCTCAACGACACCCCTTCAACCAGACCCGGAGAGCTGGAGGTGGATAGAGACATATCTGCATGCTGGACTGTGGTGGTGCAACATCAACAGGAGAAGGAGCAGGAGCAGGAGAAGAATAGAGCACTAGAGGAGAAGGTGAAAGTGCTCGAGAAGCAGGTCAGAACGATGACGTGTGACAGAGAACAAACCATTAGAGAAGCCAGCAGAACAGCACACCTCAGACCCCAACCAAAGTCTCGACATGACAGCAGAACTGTCCACACCAGACCCTGACCATAGCCTCAACATCACAGCAGGAAAGACAAATGAAGGGACATGTACTAGTCTGTAGTGACCTAAGTGCCAGAACTGGACAAGAAACTGATACCCTCAGCACACAGGGGAACAAACACCTACCTGTAGGTGACAGCATTCCCTCCGCCATATGCCCCCCTGGGCAAACCACAACAACATAACCAACAAAAATGGGTCACAAATCCTGCAGCTCTGTCCCATGCTGGGTATGTACATAGTCAAAGGAAGGCTTCGAGGGGACTCATACGGTAGGTGCACCTATAGCTCATCTCTTGGCAGTAGTACTGTAGACTACTTTATCACTGACCTCTGGGTTGAGTCTCTCAGAGCATACAGAGTCAGCCCACTGACACCACAGCAAAATCACAGTCTAATTTAACAGAGAAATACGTATTCACGAGGCATCAAAGCCAAAGGAACTGAATAATATTAAGTAAAGCTATAGATGGAAGGAAAGTAGTGTGGAAACCTACCAAAAAACTATTAGGCATCAACAAATGCAATCCTTTCTGGACAAAATGTTTCACTGTAATAGTGAAGGTGTAAACTTGGCAGTAGAAAACCAAAACAGTTTATTTGACCTCTCAGCTTCCCTATCAAATCAAAAAATATCAAACCGAAGAAAATGAACAACAATGACATGGTTTGATGAATGCAAATTGAGAAACCTATCCAACCAAAAACATAGCGACCCAGAAAACCTGAATCTACACCTTCACTATGGTGAATAACTAAAACAACACAGAAATACACTACGGAAATAGAAGGAACTCAGATATCAGCTTAATGAATTTGAGGAATCCATAGAGTCTAACCACTTGATTGGAAAATTGGAAAACACTAAATAAACAACAACACAAAGAGTTATCTATCCAAAACGGAGATGTATGGGTAAACCACATCTCCAATCTTTTTGGCCCGATAACAGAGAACAAACAGCAAAAACATATACTTGATAAAATACAATTCTTAGAATCAAATATTAAAACCTACCAGAACCCACTGGATTCTGCAATTACATTGAAACAACTACAGGTCAAGATACAAACCCTCCAACCCAAAAAGGCCTGTGGTGTTGATGGTATTCTTAATGAAATAATAAAATAAACAGACCACAACTTCCAATTGGCTATACTTAAACTCTTTAACATCATCCTTAGCTCTGGCATCTTCCCCAATATTTGGAACCTGGGACTGATCACCCCAATCCACAAAAGTGGAGACAAATTTGACCCCAATAACTACCGTGGGTGTCACGCCCTGACCGTAGATTGCTTTGTATGTTTATATTTTTTGTTTGGTCAGGGTGTGATGTGGGTGGGCATTCTATGTTGTTGTTCTATGTTTTCTTTTCTATGTGTTTGGCCTGGTATGGTTCCCAAATCAGAGGTAGGTAGCCTTGTTTGTGGGTAGTTGTTTCCTGTTTTGTGTTTTCACCTTTCAGGACTCTTTCGATTTTCATTTCTTACATTCACTTTGTTATTTTGTATTTTCGTGTTCTGGTATAATAAATGATCATGGACACTTAACACGCTGCGTTTTGGTCTGAACCTTCCTTCTCCTCATCCAATGAAGACGAAGATCGTTACAGTGGGACATGCGTCAACAGCAACCTTTGGAAAATCCTCTGCATTTTCATTAACAGCCGACTTGTTTTCACTGATTTCCGCAGTGAAAACAATATACTGAGCAAATGTCAAATTGGCTTTTTACCAAATTACGGTACGACAGACCACGTATTCCCCTTGAACACCCTCATTGACAAACAAACAAACCAAAACAAAGGCAAAGTCTTCTCATTATCTTTTGATTTCAAAAAAAGCTTTTGACTCAATTTGGAATGAGGGTCTGCTATACAAATTGATGGAAAGTGGGGTTGGGGGAAAAACATAAAACATGATAAAGTCCAGGTAGACAAACAGAAAAAAACACTACTTTCTTTACACAGGTCCGTGCGGAGAGACAGGATTGACTTTATGCCCACCCTTTCCATAAAATATATCAAGGGCACTGTTCTAAATATCTAAAAAGTTACCTGTAATCTTTGTCCAAACAACTTTCCTAATACAACTTTAGGTATTTTTTAAAGTAAATAATCAATACAATTTAAGACGGGATAAACTGCGTTCAATAGAGGATAAAAACAAAGTGGAGCAAGCTTTCAGGTCACGCGCCCCAACCACAACAATACACTAGACTCGACCCTCGTTCTGAACAGCCCTACTTCTTCATTTCTCAAAGGAAAAACATCAACCAATTTCTAAAGACTGTTGACATCCAGTGGAAGTGATAGGAACTGCAAGCAAGTGCCTTAGAAATCTAGATCCCCATAGAAAACCCATTGAAAAGAGTGACCTCAAAAATAAAAAATCCTGAATGGTTTGTCCTCTGGGTTTCGCCTGCCAAATAGGTTCTGTTATACTCACAGACATCATTCAAACAGATGTATAAACTTCAGAGTGTTTACTATCCAAATATTCTAATAATTTGCATATCCTAGGTTTTGGGCCTGAGTAGCAGGCAGTTTACTTTGGGCACACTTTTCATCCGGATGTGAAAATAACATGTGAAAATACTGATTTGCTATGCTGTTGTCTAGGTCTCTCTTTATGTGGTGTTGTGTTGTCTTTCTCGTTGTGATGTGTGTTTTGTCCTATATTTATATTGTATTTATTTATTCATTTTAATCCCAGTCCGCAGTCCCTGCAGGAGGCATTTTGCCTTTTGGTACTTCCTTTTGGTACTTCGTCATTGTAAATAATGACTTGCCTAGTTAAATAAAGGTAAAATATAATAAATAAATATATAAAGTCGCCAAGTCGCCAAGATGCCAAAAGTTTTGAGAATGACACAAATATTAATTTCCACAACGTTTGCTGCTTTAGTGTCTTTTGTAACAGATTTCCTCCTCTTCGTCTGAGGAGGAGTAGCAAGGATCGGACCAATACGCAGCGTGGTAAGTGTCCATGATACTTTAATAATCACTGAACACGACAAAATACAAAAATAACAAAGAGAATGAAAACGAAAAACTAAACAGTCCTGAATGGTGACACAAACAACAAAACAGGAAACAATCACCCACACTACACAGGTGGGAAAAGGCTACCTAAGTATGATTCTCAATCAGAGACAACTAACGACACCTGCCTCTGATTGAGAACCATACCAGGCCAAGCGTAGCCTAGTGGTTAGAGCGGTGGACTAGTAACTGGAAGTTTGCTAGTTCAAACCCCCGAGCTGCCAAGGTACAAATATGTTGTTTTGCCCCTAAACAGGCAGTTAACCCACTGTTCATAGGCTGTCATTGAAAACCGTCAATGACTTGCCTAGTTAAATAAAGGTAAATAAAAAATACAGGTAGCCAAGTCAAATAATTAACATCCAATTATATTAACTCTTACTCTCTCGCGGGAAACCTTCACAACATAGAAAAAACAAACATAGACAACTCACACCCTGCCCAACCTAAAACAAAGACATAAGAAAAGAACTAAGGTCAGAATGTGTCTTTATATTTTTGTCAGATGTTACTATGGAATACTGAAGTATAATTACAAGCATATAATTACAAGTGTCAAAGGCTTTTATTGACAATTACATGAAGTTGATGCAAAGAGTCAATATTTGCACTGTTGACCCTTTTTTTCAAGACCTTTGCAATCCGCCCTGGCATGCCGTCAATTAACTTCTGGGCCACATCCTGACTGATGGCAGCCCATTCTTGCATAATCAATGCTTGGAGTTTGTCAGAATTTGTAGGTTTTTGTTTGTCCACCCGCCTCTTGAGGATTGACCACAAGTTCTCAATGGGATTAAGGTCTGGGGTGTTTCCTGGCCATGGACCCAAAATATCAATGTTTTGTTCCCCGAGCCACTTATTTATCACTTTTGCCTTATGGCAAGGTGCTCCATCATGCTGGAAAAGGCGTTGTTTGTCACCAAACTGTTCCTGGATGGTTGGGAGAAGTTGCTCTCGGAGGATGTGTTGGTAAAATTCTTTATTCATAGCTTTGTTCTTAGGCAAAATTGTGAGTGAGCACACTCCATTGGCTAAGAAGCAACCCCACACATGAATGGTTTCAGGATGCTTTATTGTTAGCATTTCATGGGACTGATGGTAGCGCTCACCTTGTCTTCTCTGGACAAGCTTTTTTCCGGATGCCCAAAACAATCGGAAAGGGGATTCATCAGAGAAAATTACTTCTCATTTTCTCATGACCTCAGCAGTCCAATCCCTGTACCTTTTGCAGAATATCAGTCTGTCCCTGATGTTTTTCCTGGAGAGAAGTGGCTTCTTTGCTGCCCTTCTTGACACCAGGCCATCCTCCAAAAGTATTCGCCTCACTGTGCATGCAGATGCACTCACACCTGTCTGCTGCCATTCCTGAGCAAGCTCTGTACTGGTGGTGCCCCGATCCCGCAGCTGAATCAACTTTAGGAGACGGTCCTGGCGCTTGCTGGACTTTCTTGGGCGCCCTGAAGCTTTCTTCACAACATTTGAACCGCTCTCAAAGTTCTTGATGATCCGATAAATGGTTGATTTAGGTGCAATCTTACTGGCAGCAATATTCTTGCCTGTGAATCCCTTTTTGTGCAAAGCAATGATGATGGCACGTGTTTCCTTGCAGGTAACCATGGTTGACAGAGGAATAACAATGATTCCAAGCACCACCCTCCTGTTGAAGCTTCTAGTCTGTTATTCAAACTCAATCAGCATGACAGAGGGATCTCCAGCCTTGTCCTCCTCAAAACTCACACCTGTGTTAACGAGAGAGTCACTGACCTGATGTTAGCTGGTCCTTTTGTGGCAGGGCTGAAATGCAGTGGAATTTTTTTGGGGGGGGGATTCAGCTCATTTGCATGGCAAAGAGGGACTAAAATTAATTGCAATTCATCTGATCACTCTTCATAACATTCTGGAGTATATGGAAATTGTCATCATACAAACTGAGGCATTAGACTTTGTGAAAATTAATATTTGTGTCATTCTCAAACCTTTTGGCCACGACTGTACGTATGTTGTCTGTCAAGGGTTATTTTTACTTGTTTTGTACACTAGATGGCACTATATGTTGGTGTCATGGGTCATTGGTCACGTTTGTATGTAGATAGCGCAGGTGACCAGGAAGGGTTAGCACAGGTGAGAGGAGAGCACATAACATTCTTACCATATCACAGATACAGGTCATAGAATGCATTTCTCTGCACCTCTTCTATAGGAATATGTGTTTGGAGCTATTTATATTTTATTTGCGTAATATTCACCCAAAAAGAGAAGCATTTGGAAAGCTGATTTTTGTGGACGTGTTATCTCTCTCCTGTGCCAGTGGCATTTCATAGGTAATCGCCACTACAATCACAGTGTGCCATCACAGCAGCATGCTTTGTGGCCTGTTGCCACAAGAAAAGGGCAACTAGTGAAGAACAAAAACCATTGTAAATACAACCCATATTTATGTTTATTTATTTTCCCTTTTGTACTTTAACTATTTACACTAAATATGACATTTGAAATGTCTCAGAGAGAGAGAGAGAGAGAGAGAGAGAGAAAAAAACTGCATCATACAATGTATTATGGAAACCCATTATTAGGAAGAGAGGATGTGTATGGTTGAGGAAGGAATAGAGAGATAGGGAGAGCGAGAGATTATGTTCCTGACCACAATTTTATACTATTTGTTGCTCCTCTCCTCTCCCTCTGTTACTCTGTTCCTCTAGGTCAGTGAAAAATAGGGAAGTGATGTAGAGAGTCTGGGCTCAGCAGCAAAAGGCATGGAGGAAGAGGAGTTAGAGATGATTGGAAAGATAGATATGTGGAGAGAGGAGGGAGGAGTGGAGCAAGTGGAGAGTGGAGGGAGAGAGGAAGAGCAGAGTGAAGAGGAGGGAGAGATGAGGAGGAGAGGAACATGTATATGATGAGGGAGAGGAAGAGGTAGAAGAGGAGTAAGCAGATAGAAAGGCGGAAGCAGAAAGGGAAGAGGGGGAACCTATTGCACGTTTCCATGGAGTGGCTCTTTGCTTGAATTCCCCAATCAAATATCATGTTATTACTATCTAAATTTAGCTAGTTGCCTAGGAGACTGAGACACCCAGTTATGGACAGGCCATTTTTGAGATCACAAAGTCAAGTTCACGATACACTGCTAGAGTGGGACATTTACCGGAAAAGGCCAATAAGGTCTGAACATTGGAAACTAAAAATCTGGTCTAGAGACCACCCACATAAAACCCACACTTTAACAGTTCAATATTCATCCTCGTGCAATACCTCTTCTGAAATTCACTTAGGGGAATTTATATATTCATTTAACAGAAGCTCCTAGCTCTTATAGCCTATGTAGCTATGAGAGTTCCTCAAGGGGAAGGGGAATTGCACGGGGGCGTTTCAGTATGTACCACTCTGGCTTTAGGCCATTATCCTCTGATAGGGTCGTCTTCTCTCATCCTCTCCCCCTCCAAAGCCCTCTCACCACCCCAAGGTAGAAGGCGGGGACAGAGGTCAGGTGACCTTTCCAAAAGAGGTAGGTGAAAAGTTCTCAGCTCGGAGCTCCTCACTACATCAGTGTCCCAAATGGGCTGCCACCCAGACACCCACATTCCTCCTGTGCCAACACTCCCATCAGGCTGTTTTGGAATCCTGTTCATGGCCATGGAACCATGTTCTCTCCCTCCAACCCTCCAGCCCTCCTCCCACTAACCCTCCACCCCTTATCTGACTCTATAGGGCTCTTTTGGAGTGGCTGCAGACTTCTGCGCTGCATCCAGTCCCATCCCCGGCCCCCCTCATCGGATAGTGATTGGCAGAGCGAGGGCAGAGACGAAGGAAGCGAAGGACAGACCGAGGATATCATTACACACCCCGCCGGCATCGCAGCGTGCACCTCTCTATCCGCCGGTCAGCTCTTTAGCCCCGTTTTTGCTTAGCACAGATACATGCTCTCCCTCGCGCTATCCATCTCTCACTCTCTCTTCTCCTTCTCTGTCTTTCACCATCCCTTGCTCTGTTTTCGATCTCTTTTTCAATCCCCGTATCTTTCTTTCTCCCAACATCGCATGGATTGTCTCATTCTTTCCGTCTCACTCAGTTGGGGTCTCAACTTACTGTTGATATTTAGAACAATAGAATACAAAAGGTGTAAGTTCAAAATGTGTTTGTGCATCAGCAATTTCTCACTTGTTTTGTCAGTCAATTTTAGCTAACAATTTTAAATTGGTAAGTTAGTTTAGCCAGCTATCTAAACTTGTAGTAATCATGGCTGAATACCGACCGGGCACACAAGGCACATGCCCAGAGATCCTGACCTTCAGGGGGCCTCCATTGATTTTGCTCTTCACTCTCAGTCAGATATCAATATCATGGCATAAGTCATGGTAAAATGTGTAGAATTTCTGAAAACGTGCTTTAATTAATACTGCAAAAATCTCTCTCTGCCCCATGGGAAAATGAGTAGAATTGCATGACATTTGTTATAAAATTGCTAAAAAAAAATGGATTACTCACACCATGACAAAATGTGTAGAACTGCAGAAAATGTACTGCGTGTGTATGTGTGTGCATGATTTGCATGTGCGTGCGTGCGTGCGAGAGAGAAAAAGTGATATAGAGAGAGGGGAGAAAGGGAGAAGAAGAGAAGCCAGATACAGGTGAATTGGAGGGGGGGTTCAAATGTCTGATCTTTTCATCCACTGAGAGAAAAGGTGCCTCCTCTGGCCTCAGTTGCCTGGTTGTTTAATTCCCGAGGGAGGGATGAGGGGATCGAGGCTTACTTTAGCTGGGTCTGTGTCTGAGTAGTTGAGAAAATGTAATCTCCTCTGGCTGCCTGGGGTCAAGCTTATTGTAGACACAGCTTTGGGAGTGTCAGACCAGATGCCGATATAGTGAGAGTGAGATTACGTAATCAGATGAACTTCTCCATTCCCACTCAAGCACATCAATGTCACAATCCTGTGTCACGACTCGGTAATGAGATCTGTCGATGTTAAGGACACATCATCCAAAGGGAGAAGTGACAGATTTTTTTCTGTATTGCAGTTGTCTGTGATTAAATGTAGGGCTGTGCTGCCCTCTGGGGGATATACTGAATAACTGCAAAATGGAGGCTCCAGGAGCATCTGTACACAGGTACAAGGTTTGCACTATCTAAGGGTGGCAGATGCTGAAGTGACAAATGAGTTCACTCCAGTGGCGATCCGTCATTCAGGGCGGTTTTGAGCCCCATATTTGTAGCAAATATTTTTTCCTGTTTTTCATGCTATTTTGGCATTAATACGTGTCACATATCAGTGTGAAAAACATGTTAAAAAAAATCATTGAGATAATAAAGCCACATACAAACATGGTCTCTTTTTTGTTTTATTGAGTAAGACAGTTCCAAAGTGCAGGTGTTTCAGCCTAGCTCAGTGCTTTCTGTGGTGGTGGGTCAAGTCAGCAGAACCCTGAGCCGTGATTGACTCATGGTTTTGTCACTCATGGGGACACTACGTCACTGCAAAGTCTAAGTGTAGAGCTAGAAAATTCAAGCCCCTTTGGTGCTGCCATAGAGTCACATTAGAAGTGCCCATCCATGAAGGCTCAAGGTCATTAGACACAAATACAATTATGTGAAATTGCAGTAGCTTTGATTGGACTGATAATGTCAACGTCATACTTTCAAAATCTGTTTTGCTGTTTGGGGTCAGAGTTTTTTAATATTTTTTTATTTTAACCAGGCAAGTCAGTTAATAAGAACAAATTATTATTTACAATGATGGCCTACTGGGGAACAGAGGGTTAACTGCCTTGTTCAGGGCCGGAAACAACGTATTTTTACCTTTTACCAGTTCGGAGATTCGATCCAGCAACTTTTTGTTACTGTCCCAATGCTCTAACCACTAGGCTAATTGCTGCCCCGTTGTCACCGTTATGGTGCATTTAATGTATTGTTTAGTGTTGTGTTGTGTAGTGGCTTTGCTGTTATGCATCCCACATTTTATTTTTTTGTCCACTGGTTCACTCGTCCACACGCGCGCACGCACACGTACACACATACACACACACACACACACACAAACACCTTTGTAATACAGTTACAGCAACACAGTTATTTTATGTCTTTCTCTCTTTTCTCTGATCACATCTTCTCTCAAGACCATACACTCACCCACACATCCACGTACACACACACACAATATGGGGACGGTAGCATGCCGTGTGTTTGAATAATGTTGACAGCCATGTCATTTCAGCAGTCGCTACGCCCACAAATATATTGCAAAGATCTTACATTGTGATACATCACTCGGCATTTCCTGTTACCATGTACCATTATCAATCAGACAACACTCACTCAATAGTTTTTTGCATTTTATTCTATGCAATTTTTTTAATGGAATTTGTAAATTGCAGTACTCTCTTTGACAAACCTGTCCAATCCCAACCCCCACCCCTAGTCACTAGTCACTAGTCCCTGTCCCATACATCACAGGGACAGTGCTTCCACCCACCTAAGAAATCTACTTGAAACGGTGCCTGAGGAAGGCACGCATCATCATCAAGGACCCCACACACCCAAGCACAAGCTGTTCTCGCTCTTACCGTCGGGTAGATGGTATCAGAGCATGAGGTCTGATACCAACTGGACTGACCACTTGCTCTTATTCTCCGCACCTTAGCATACATGTACATGCACTCACTCATGCACACACACACACAGACATAGACACACACACAGACATAGACACACATACACAGACACACACACATATACATTCATGCTACACACACGTCACAACTGCAGCTACCAGACTCATATTATACTGCTCAGTTTATACACCGCCCCTCCATCGCCCTGTTCCCCAATACACATGTAAATACTAAATCATAAATTGTGCCATCCTGCATTATACTTGTACTAACATTTTTATTTTATTTTGATGAGCCATTTACTTTATGTTCATATTCTTATCTTTAATATTTTTTTATTGTTGTTGCATTGTCAAGAAGAAACCTTGGACGATGTACAGTATACCATGCGTATCCTGTACATACGACTAACACAACTAGAAACGACCCCTTACTCCTTAGCACCTACCCCCTACAGACCTAGACCAACTAGAACAGGGGTCTCCAACCTTTTCTACCAATCTAGCTTTCAAATATGCACATTCTTCTCTTCTCTTTCCCGGATCCTTACTGTACAAGAGATGTGTTTTCTGTCAAGATACCTGGTCAAATAAGGGTGAATAATAACTCCGAAGACTGGAAAAAGCGAGAATTAAAAAATACAAATAAATATTTCAAGGGCACACCTAGCGAGAGAGGAATGTGTTTGACTAGCAGTGTTTCTGTGCTGCTACTGCAACTGCACATGCGATGGTAACAAATTTATACAAATAATATTTATATCATTATAGCCAGGTAGGCCTACTTTGAAGTGAACATTTATTTGAGAAGGTTTCGAGGAAAACCTTTCTGTCTACCCACAAGATGGTAATCATGAGCATCGCTAACTGGTTACACAGCATGATAGACAGACGTGCGCAACACGCAGGCAGGTGCAATATTGCTGGAAATGAATTGGTAGATATTATGTTACGTTTGGCCTTTTAAGCCAAATGTGGCGAACCGTTGGTAGTAGTGTCATCGTGGCTTTGATTGGATAGTAACCAGGATTTTGCAGTGTCTGATTTTTGTGAGATTTGTTTATGACAGTTTGCGGTGGAGCATGTGAAAAACGTATGTACTTCCAGATGATAATTAATTGTTTGGAAGCCCACTGATACCTGATATAATAATTGATATGTCAAAATCAGTGGCCTCCACAATGGTAATACATCATTTGGGCTAGGGCAACTGTCTCAGTGCCAATGAGGAAATAAGATGGTTCTTCTTTCTTCACTATGCCCGCCCATAAAAAGAGCAGTTTCTTCCCCTTACATTTTGACATTTTGCACATTTAGCAGGCACTCTTATCCAGTGTTACTTAAAGCTGTTGTTACAATTGGAACACACCATAGAACAATGTGATGGCATTTTATCTTCTTATCACTCTGGGATTTCGATTCATTTCAGGTTTGTGTTTTCAGGCCTTAACTTACTGTAGCCTAGATACAGTAATATCATTGTTGCAGTGTCACTGTTTAACTTTTGATTCCTTTTTGATTCCTTTCTAACTTTTGATTCCTTTGTGGCAAGCTAAATCAATCAGACAAAGTACTTGACAGTATTTGACCCAGGTCTGACTCTAGTATTTGAGTGTTATTTCGTCTCACTGGACTCTTGTATCTGAAGAGTTTCTTTCTGTCTCAGTCTAATTCTGGTAATCAACTGAGTGTTGGTTTCTTTCATTCTATAGCGGAGTCACTTCTGCCTCAACCACAAAATGTTGAGGTGGTCTCTTACAACATGGATGCCATAGTTAAGTGGGAAGCTCCCCTTACTTCACTGAAAAACCTTACCTACACAGCTGAATACAGGTGAGACACACACACACACACACACACACACACACACAATAAAAAGTATTGCTCATTCTGGATGCAGTTTTCCTCCCGCAGTGTCTCAGAGGCATTTAGACTGGTACATCCATTCCTGGACTATACTGGACGATATCTTTTTACCAGACCAAACCGAAGAACCAAATACACACGTATACAGATGTAGGATCTTAATTTGATTTTCCCTTACAAAAAAAATGATCAACTGCTCAAAAATTCCATTAATTTTAATGGACATAATAATTCACGTTTTATTTTGCTGCGGGATTATTTTCCTGCTGTAAGAGACTGGCTCCAGTTAAGATCATACATTTTTATGACACACAAATACTTCTGGTTTAAATGTTTTGTCTTTGACATCATACTTAGAGGTTGTTCACACTTACTAGCATTTTTAGCAAAAATATCCTCAGCTACACATACTGTGAGAGCAAAATTGCACGATTATGTAATAATACTGTAATTGCATCAAATGGTTGTTTTATGCAACAGAATAGGGCAGGGATTCTTAAACTTGTTCAGCCTGGGACCCAAATTAGAAATGTTGTGTCCCTGGGACAAGCTTAGGAAAATATGCAACTATATGTAAATATCGGTACATTTTCATATAAATGTATATTCATGTTAATTTTCCCCCATTAAAAACACTCTTAGATATCTGTCTAGGTTGGAACTGTTGCAGTTAAAATACAATAAATAATTTTCATTCTGAACTGGAATAAACTGATTGATCATATCACACAGATGAGTAACAGAATGCACACACATGCTTTTTGATAGGGCAACCCTAACCGTACAGATGGAAAATTATCAGGCCTACTGTACATCTTACTGTAGAAATTATTGTTGATAGAAAATCAAGGTTGGAACTGTTGCTGTTTAAAATACAGTACATTATTTTATTCTGAACTAGAAGACACTGATTGATCACATCACACAGATGTAGATCAGAAAACTCTCACACACACGGTCCTAATGAGAGGTGTGTGGCTGGTTGAAATTTTCAAAAAAGCATGTCTATTCTGGGCTCAGTTTTTTTCAGTGCAACACTGAGGTCAAACTCAGCAATATGACCGTTTCTGTATCTGTTTTTTAAAGTATGTCAGAGTTGAGAACCATGACTCACATAGGTATGTGGTGCCAAACTGGATCAGAACTTCTACTGCTTTCTCAGTCAGGCAGGAGGCCGCTTCCTGCTGTAGATGAGCAACCCAGAACTGTGTTTGCCTAAAAAAGAATCGTACTTCAATCAGTTTATTCCAGTTTAGAATACTAATTATTAATTGTATTTTAACAGCAACAGTTCAAACCAAGACTAGTTTTCAACAATCATTTCTACAGTAAGATGTACAGTAGGCTTGATCATTTTTCATATTCATCTGTACTGTTACTAAGGGTTGCACCATCAGTAACTAGCTAGCTTTCTTTCCTTTGGCTAATGTTAGCTATTAGTTGTGTACCTTACAAGGCCACGGGAATGTTTGAAAGAGAAACTCACATCTACTACTATTAGAGTTAGTACTCCGTTATTTCTGCTTATCGCCTGTTATATAATGACAACAATGCCTTGCTAGCTGACTTACTTTTCCACTGTCAAAGCACTGCTTCCTGAAGCATGATGCCCTGTTCTGAATGAACTCCCTGGGTTTATCATCATGCTGTATGTTTGGTCAGGACGTGTCATTTTATTAATTTGTTGGTTTTGCGAGACTCAATACTAACATCAAGCACTTCCCCGCACAAAACACATTGTGGGCGCTCCTCGTTATTTCTCAAAGTTTGTATGAAAGACATAGAAACTCAGCCCTGTATTTGTATTTCATGACAATTGAGCTCAGTCAGAACTTGTGGCTAGCATGAGTCCATTTGATGATGGCGGTGAGTGATGGCGAGTGGGAATGACAAGTCAGTGGCTGACAGGGCATCATCTGCTGCTGAACGACAGCGCTGCATTGTGTGTCACAGGGTGAAAACTGCAGAAAAAAGATCCGGTGAAACGCGAATGGAGAGGACAGATGAACTTTGCCAAATCAATTCCGGCAATTAATTAAATAACATTTACTTTGAAATATTGAATGAATTTACTCTAACACATTGCGACCCACCATTAACAGGTCCACAACCCACTTTGGCTCGCGACCCATACCTAAAGAAAGGCTGGAATAGGGGGTTCAAAGAACACTCTCATTCTCATCTGAGAAGGGACCTCTGGGGGCTTAATGCTGACAGAAGATTTACGATGCCTTGAGTGATAAACCTAACAAACTGCATTCCATAGCATGAGTTGGTGTTTCTGTACTGAGGTACCAGGGTGGAGATAGCTCCAGTATGGATAATTGTGAGAGGAATTTTGTTTTAGGGGC